>NW_027501513.1:0-55761 GCF_021521415.1 Bidens hawaiensis | reverse complement strand
AAAGGCCCTAATTAGGTCTGAGCCCAATCATGGGAAACCCTAGCACTATAAATACCACATCAACTCCACAAGGAGAAGGACACCCAATTACACAGTATTCAGCTATAATAAGCAATACACTCCAATTTCCTTACTCCCATATTATTATCTTCTCCTACAAACACTTATTCTCACACCGGAGGGTTACCCCAAAGAGGACCCCTCTGTCCCTTTCTGAGGGGTAAGTTTACGGTGCTGTTCATTTTGTAGGTGGAAGAATCCAGATCCCAGAGATCCATCGGTGAAATAGCATAATCACACCCGAGGAAAGTAGATCGTCTACCAGTGAGTCGATCCACGTTTCTTCATTGGCGCCATCACCTGTTACAACGGCAACAAGATCTCATCAGATCTCTAAAAAAAACAAATTTTCACCATGGTTTCTGGCGTTCGTAACGTTGATCAAGTTCTGGAGGATATTGAACGTGAGGATGTTAATGAGGGACAGCAGTTTCTGAGGGTGCTGCATGATTCTACGCGCGCCACCAGTAACCGTCCCTTCATCACAACTCCTCATGGCCAGACTGAAACTCCTCCAGACGATCTCACGTTACAAAATCTTGCCGGCGCGAAACAAAAAGGACCAATGGGTCCAGAAGATGAAACCAATGACCCCAAAGAATGGCTCATAAACGAGCAACGACGTCTAATGGACAAGTATAATGAGCTGGTCAAACACAAAAAGTCAGCCGACTTAACACAAAGGCTAGCGTTTGACAAGCAAAACGTTCATGGAACAAAAAGGGCGCGCGCGCCGGAAGATGGTCATTCTGTTCACACTGCACACACTGAGTTTAGTGATGAAGAAGTGCACAGCATGAGGAAGACGCGAGATACTCATGCAGGAGGCTCACAGCTCCGCGCGCACGTAAACATGGCGCCTGGAGCCAAAGCCGATCTGGATCTGCACACGCCGTACAGCCCACCAGTTAGAGGGCAAGTGGACGTAACCACACCGTACAGGCCAGCCATCTTGGTAAAACATTCAAAATTCACTGAGCGCATCGCGAAGGCCCCCATTCAGCACAAAACCAAGATGCCAAGTGGTTTGGGCAAATATGACGGCACAACAGATCCAGACGATTTCTTACAAGGTTTTTACAACACTGGAAACCTAGAAAGCTGGACGATGCCAACATGGTGTCACATGTTTGCTCGCTGCCTCACCGGCGCTGCGCGTGTCTGGTTCGAGAGCTTGCCGACTGGGCAAATCGATGGGTTCGAGGAACTATTGGAAAAGTTCCAAGCCCACTTCGTACAGCAGCGCAGACACACGCGCGACCCTGATGACATCATGCACTACGTGCGCAGGAATGATGAAACGATTGAAGACTACATAACTCGTTTCAATCAGGAGTCTCTGGCAATCGGAGGTATCACTGAGCAACTCTTGCGCGTGGCCTTTATACAAGGCGCGCGCAGTGATCAACTCCGCCGAGCTCTCGTAAGCAGAGATGGCATGCCAACCACTTGGGCCAAACTAATGGAAGCATCGCGAGTCTTCACGAGAAATGAAAAACAAATTGCCCAAGATAGGGCAAGAGAAAGAGCGCATCAAGCTGAGACACCGCGCAGCAACGAAAGAAGGGGCAAACAGAACTCTGTATGGTCCAGGTTGCAACCAACCAGTTTTTCTCCTGCAGAAAAGCAGGCGCAACCAAGCTCACCCCAGCCCCAAAAAGACGTTCGTAATCGCGGGGAGGGTGACAAGAGGGAAGGCGGCAGAGATCCTAACAGACCTCTGCCAAGAATATGGACTCCCCTCACTAAAACGCCTTCACAGGTGTTAAGCACTGAGAATATCCAGTTCAAAAGCCCCAAGCCACTACACTACAAGGGACCATCAGACAGTGGCAAGTACTGTGAGTTTCACAAGTCCACAGGACACAACACTGATGCATGCCACCACTTGAAGGATGCAATTGAAAAAGATGTGAAATCAGGCAAGCTGGCTCACCTGGTGAAAAACTCAAGACCAGAAAATGAACAACCAGGAGCCTCAGCCAGCAAAAAGTACAAAAGAATCTGTGTAGCCGAGGGAGGAAGGCAAGGGCAAATATCAAGAAAGAGAAGCGCGCAAATCCAAGGAGATTGGCGCGAGCAACAAGTCATCTTCCCAAGAATCAGGGGAGGCCCTTCCATCAGCAGTCCTCTTGTCATCACTACACACATTGCTCATTATGAAGTGTCAAAAGTCCTGGTGGACACTGGCAGCGAATCAGACATCATGTATGAGCAATGTTTCAGGAAACTGGATCCGGCAGACCAAGCAAGGCTTGAAATTGTGAATGCACCGATCTCTGGTGTTTCAAATGAAATCATTCATCCCCTAGGTCAAATACAATTTGAACTAACCATGGGGGATGAGAAACACAAGCGAGCCGAAGTTGTCAACTTCTTGGTCTTGCCCACCACTTCATGCCACAATATGATCTTGGGTAGGGGAACGATTGCCCAATTCAACGCCATACCGTCGCCAGCGCACGGCGCGTTGGGGTTCCCAACACCAACAGGTGTAACTTTTGTATACCGAGATCATTTGTGTGCAGTGACAAGTACTCCGCGGGAAGGGAGAATGAAACTTCCAATGGCAGACAACGCGCCAGAGGAATGGATTCTCAACCCAAAATTCCCGAAGCAAACAATCACAATTGGCGCTACGATATCAGACGACACGAGGTTGAGAATGAAAAGATTGCTCACAGCATATATGTCGGTCTTCGCGTGGCAACACTCTGATATGACTGGGGTTCCGCTAGACCTGGCGCAACATTCTCTCAACACGTTCAAGTCTGTAGAGCCAATTGCTCAAAAGAAGAGAGTCATGGGGGATGAGAAGGCGAGGGCCATGAATGAGCAGGTTGAGGATCTATTGCGCGCAAACATCATCCGCCCGATACGATACCAGACATGGGTAGCCAATCCTGTGATGGTAAAGAAAAGTAACGGGTCGTGGAGGATGTGCATTGACTTCAAGGACCTCAACAAAGCGTGCCCAAAAGATTGTTACCTCCTCCCAAACATCGACGCAAAGGTGGACTCCGTGGCGCCATTCAAGCTCAAATGTTTCCTGGATGCCTACAAGGGCTATCACCAGATTCAAATGGCACCACAAGACGAGGACAAGACCGCCTTCAGAACCGACAAGGGTGTTTTTTGTTACACAAAAATGCCCTTTGGTTTGAAGAATGCGGGAGCCACCTACCAAAGACTTATGGATGCCGTTTTCAGCGAGCAGATTGGAAGAAACCTAGAAGTCTATGTGGATGATTTGGTGATCAAAAGCAGGGAGGAAAAACAAATGCTCAAAGACATCGAAGAAACCCTTGGGCGCCTAAAGGAAGTTAACATGAAGCTCAATCCGAGCAAATGCACTTTCGGCGTACAAGAGGGAAAATTTCTAGGAGTAATGGTCACCAAGGATGGTTTCAAGGTGAACCCAGAAAATGTGGAGGCCATCCTTGACATGCCCTCGCCATCCACCATGAAAGAAGTCCAGAAGCTGAATGGTAGATTGGTTTCAATCAACAGGTTCCTAGCGAACCATGCAAGCAAATCTACCCCATTTGTCAACACATTGAGGAATTGCTTAAAGAAAAGCCAATTCAAATGGACTCCTGAGGCCGAGCAAGCTTTCAGTGAGATAAAAGAATGTTTGATAAATCTGCCCGCGCTCACAGCTCCACTTCCTGGTGAAACTTTGACATTGTACCTATCAGCAGGAGAGCGCGCCATCGGCGCAGTATTGTTGGTGGATCGCAAGGGAATCCAAACGCCAATATACTATGTGAGTCGGGTGCTGACAGATCCTGAGACGCGCTACTCCATCATGGAAAAGTTAGTTTTGTCACTAACACACGCGTCGCGCAAGCTTCATAGATATTTCAATGGTCATCCCATTGAAGTACTGACTGGTTACAACATCCAGCAAGTCTTGCGGCGCCCCGCGCTCTCGGGAAGGCTGACAAAATGGGCGCTGGAATTAGGAGAGCACACGATCGCCTATAAGCCCCGTCCAGCAATAAAGGGACAAGTCTTAGCTGATTTCATCGCAGAAATCCCCGAGGGAAAAATTGAAGAGGCTCAGCGCGAGGCAGATCCTCCGCGAGCCAAGGATGAAGAAAATGTTTGGAGATTGTTCACTGACGGAGCTTCAAACAACGAAGGGTCCGGCGCAGGCCTAAAACTGGTGGATCCAGAGAATCATGAATATACTTACGCCATCAGGTTGGACTTCAAGAGCACCAACAATGAAGCGGAGTATGAAGCCCTGCTGGTTGGCCTGCGCATCGCGCACAAATTCGGAGTTAAAAAGCTAGAGGCCCATGTTGATTCATACTTGGTAGCAGCACAGGTCAATGGCCTTTATGATGCCAAGGAGAACACCATGCCTCTGTATCTAGAGCAGGCGAAAAAGCTCATCGAGCAATTTGACTGCTTCAGAATCATTCATATTCCGCGCAGTGAAAACAAATCTGCCGACGCGCTGAGCAAGATGGCATCAACCAGCTTCGATCACTTTGGCAAAGATGTCAGAGTAGAAGTAATGAGCAACCCGTCGGTGGGAGCGAAGTCTGTCCTTGTAACTCATACAACCCCTTCATCATGGATAACTCCAATAATGGAATTCTTGAAGGAGGGAAAAGTACCAGACGATCGCGCACATGCGAGGAAGATAAGACACAAGTCGCAAAACTATGAACTGCTTGATGGTACACTATATCGACGCTCTTATCTTGGACCACTCATGAAATGCCTTGATGCTGAGGAAGCAAGCTATGTGATCAGAGAGATACACGAAGGAATCTGTGGAATACATGCTGGCCCGCGCATGGTTGTTACCAAGGCAATGAGCGCAGGTTACTATTGGCCAGGCATGTACTTGGACGCTTTAAAAGAGATCCAAAAATGCAAAGCATGTCAGAGCTATGCGCCAAACACCATGCGGCCAAAGAACAACTTGATTCCGGTGACCTCCGCATGGCCTTTCCACAAATGGGCAATCGATATTGTGGGTCCCCTACCGCAAGCGCAAGGACGAGTAAAATTTTTGGTAGTGGCGGTAGAATATTTCACAAAATGGGTCGAAGCCAAGCCACTAGCAAAAATCACAGCCGAGGCGATGAAGCAGTTTATTTGGAGCCACATCATATGCCGTTTTGGCCTTCCCATGGAAATTGTGAGCGACAATGGCAAACAATTCACTGACAAGAAGATATCCAGCTGGCTCAAGGAATTGCGCATCAACCAAATTTTCACTTCAGTATACCACCCTCAGGGGAATGGCCAAGTGGAACGCGCGAACCAAAGCTTGCTGAATGGGTTGAAGAAAAGGTTAGATGGAGAATCCCATTCTTGGGTTGACGAGCTACCTAATGTCCTGTGGGCGCACAGGACATTAAGCAAAACCAGCAATGGCGAATCCCCGTTCAGCCTAACCTATGGAACGGAGGCAATGATTCCAGCAGAAATTGGATGCCCATCCCATAGAGTGCTCATGATGAGCAAGATTGATAACGAGCGCGAAAGAAGGTTGGATCTCAACTTACTTGAAGGGCGCAGAGAGGCGGCTATCATCAGTGAAGCCAAATACAAGAAAAAACTGGAAAAATATTACAACCAGCGCGTGAAAGAATGCCACTTCAAGAAAAATGATTTTGTCCTTCGAAACAATGAAGCTAGCCGCGCGATACCCCCGGGAAAAATGTCACCCAATTGGGAGGGACCTTATCAAGTCTCGGAAGAATTGGGAAAAGGCGCATATGCTTTAAAAGATTTGAATGGAAAGAAGATCCCGCGCGCATGGAACGCGGCACAGCTTAGAAAATGTTTCATGTAAAAAATGTCAAGTTTGTAATCAAGGCTTTTTAAGCCATTATGAATAATGATACGCGCTATCTTCTCTTAATGTGGATTCTATTACCTTTTGCATACATGTTTCACACTTCCCTTTATTAATTTTGAGCAATATGACAACATTGTATTGACATCAAAACAAAAATAAAACGAAGTAAAACATACATGCGCGAGCTTCAAGCTCAAACGCGTTAACGAGTCTTAACTCTAAAACGTCAGGGCCTTAGCCCAATAATATGAGCCTTAGCTCAGGGCCTTAGCCCAATAATGTGAGCCTTAGCTCAAATCACTCACAACATCCATCCTACATACTGCGTAGCCTGACCATAAAAATACCTAAGCACAACTAAGGCAAAGCAAATGCCAAAACATAGTTGTTAAGGTCTCAGGTCGAGGTCGCGCATGAAATTGTAATGGATATCTGAGTAACACATATTGACACGTAAAGGCTAAAAAACTCATAATTCCATATAATAAATGCGCGATAACGTCGCGCAAAAGAGGAATAATGAAAACGCCAATGCACGTGTCAACATAATCAAGATATGGCAAAATCACTTACAATATGACAAGGATTAAGTATAAAAATTTCCTTACAACCTTGTTCTTATTTCAACGTGCAAGCATATCTTATATTCAACAAGCAAACATGCAATATAAAGAGATGAATGGGGAATGCGCAAGATGCGAAGAAGGGAAAAACAAAATTTCATTCCAAAGCATTGAAATTTACAAGTTTACAAGATGATGAGATACAAATTACAAATAAAAATAAAAAACATGAAGGGCTTCTCAAGTCTCCACGTCGACGTCAGCCTCTTCATAGTCCTCATCACCGCCCTCAGCATCTGGCGCAGCCCGCTCTTCGTCATCTCCAAACTGACCATAGTCAAGTTGTTCGTCCTGAATGGAGTCTTCTATCACAATAGTGTCAGGAGCGGATCCTTTGGCCACGCCAGAGCCGCTAGCAGGGGCAGCATTCCCCGCGCCATCATCGCTGCCACCAGCCCCTTCGCACTCGTCAAGTAATTTCTTTAGCGCGCCGAGATCGGGCTGGTCAGCAAGCGCGGATATCTGCAAATCATAAGGAAAAATATGAGTACAAAAAGACTTGGAAAATAAGTCAAGGTAATCTCATTAAGGTTAAAATACCTGCGCAAGGATGGGAATGGGAGTATTCAAATACTTCTCCCCCATCGCGGCCATGTCCGCGCAGGCAACGTCGCTCTGATAAGGGTAGTCGGATGGGTTCTTCTTCAACATGCCATATTCATAGCCATCCTTAAACCCTTCAGCTCGACCCACCAAGCGCGCGGCAGCGTTGCAATCCATCACAAGGGCCTGAAACTCGTCTGAGTATTTCATCGCGTAAGCGCAACGAGTCATACCCTATGAGATTAGCCATTGGCGATCCTGCGCGAGGGAAGCAACAGACGTCTCAAGAGCAGGAATCTGAGAGTTTAACAACTCAACAGTTTCCTTAGTCTGTTTCAGCTCCTCTTTGTCGGACGCTGCTGCCGCCAGGTCTTCTTGCTTTTCCGCTCGCGCAAGCTCGAGTGCTTCCTGGCTAGACGCTGCCGTCGCCAAGGCTTCATCTTTCTCGGCCTGCGCGGCCGCCAGCTCCTTCTTCAGGCGCGCAACCTCACTCTCCAGTGATGATTTGTCAGTTATAGACTGGACGAGAGCTTGGTCACGCGCCTCCGCATCAAGCTCCAAGTCGCGCACTCTACGCGCGTACTTGGCCGCGTCCGCCTCGGCCGCCTGTAGCTTCTCCCGCGCAGCCTGTAGCTCATGCCCGCGCTTCACGAAGGCGGTGTTGGCACTTGCTCTGTTCTCACTGAGCTCTGCTTGGAGCTTCTCAGCTCTCTCTCGAGCATCAGAAAGATGCCAAGCAGACACTTTAGCCTCTTGCTTGGCTTCCGCAAGAGCATCACGTACCTTTACGTAATCATAGCGAAGCTCTTGGGAGGCAGCAAAGAAAGCCGACCCAGCAAACAGATGATCGTTGAGCAAGTCATCGCGAGCGCGGCCCTCCTGAAACCTCCTTTCAGCTGGAGGCACAGAATGAGCCCAGAAGTCCTCACACACACCCATGGACTGAAATGAGCTGTCCTCAGTAATGTTCCATCTCGGGCGGTAAATGTGATCGGCTTCCTGCAAACACAAAGTAATGATCTAAGTCATCAAAACACTAATATGGAAGTCCGCGCAGCGGAGCAAAAACGAACCTATACCTGCGGGGATGAAGCAGAAAAGTCAGCGCCAGCCCCACGAGAAGGCTGCGCCGGAAAATCTCGTGGCGCTGCAGGGCTGGCGCGGCCGCCGTCGGAGTCTTCAACTTCAAACTCCTCATCCTCCTCTGAAACAGGCCTTTTCTCCTGCGACCTAGAACCAAAATCAGTCTCGCGAGGAGGGTTGTGCGCAGGAGGAGGTGAGGGAGGTCTCGACGCCGCCAGGTCGGCGCGTAAAACGGCCTCCTGCTCCTTAGTAATCCCGATGAGGGGAGATTCAGCGCTTGCAGGAGCAGGAGCAGAACCAACGGCGCTGGCACCCGGCGCCAGGAGTGCCGCCAGCAGCTTGTACGCCAGCTATGACTCCTATGAAAAAATCAACAAAAAGAAATGGTTCATGACTTGATCTAAAAGAAAAAAGTCAGAAAATAAAAGCACAATACGTACCTTGGCGCAACTCCGTTCGCGAGGCAAACATCGCCATGAAGTCCATTCTACCCTTTTTCGAGGGTAAAACAGGGGACTTCGAAGCGACCTCCGGCGCAGCCTCGGCATCTTGTTGCGCTTGAGGTTGATCCACCAAGGTCGCCGGCTCTACAAACATTTGAGTGAGCAAAGATTCATTAGTAATTCTATCAGAATCGCGCTCATAGAACCATAAAAGATAACCAAAGGATAAGCAAAGTATACCTGGCGAAGGCGCAACGCCGCTCCCCTTTTCCGCCGCGCGAAGGGATGAGGTAGCCGCACCATACCTCGTGTGGACAGGAGGTCTGCCCACTTTTTGAGGCAGGGAAGACAAAGAAAACTTGGTGGTAAACACCTGGGTTTTCTCAAGTCCCTTCGCCTGAGTAGGAGGATCCTGAACAACAGGGGCATCATCTTTCTTCTGTTTCTTACTGGCCCCTGCGCCAGTTTTCCCTTTAGCTTTACGCTTTAGTTGGGGCGCCTCCTCTTCCTCCTCCTCTTCCGCGAGCTCCGGCTCGTAGTTCTCAAGCGCGTCTACAATACACGCAACAGAAAGGTTAGCCAAATCTGGTATTATAAAGGCATAAGCATAAGTACAAAGGGTTACCAGGCGCATCGCTGTCAAAGAGAAATCCCAGATCAACAGGGATGAACATGTCATCGAAGCGATCGGGGAAGCCAACCTCCCCAGCGCCCAGCGCGACGGAGCCACCCTCCATATGCTCATCATAGGCAGCGTGGAAATACTCCTTGCTGACTGCACAAAACAAGTCAAATGATATCAGCAAAACGAATTATATTCGCGCAGAAGTAAGGCAATGAGATTAACTTACACAAGCCGTCAACTTGGATAACGGGCTCAGTCGCGCTGTCGGCCCACCTCCTGCTCATACCAACCCCCAACAGCGCCTCCTCGCAAATGTTCTTGGCGGGGGATGGTTCGGCGGTCAACTTTTTTACCCAGGCGCCAGTTGGGTTCTTGAAGACACCCACATCCGCAGGCGCAGAAGAGATCGCGCGCATGGTCATGCGGATGGGGATCACACCAGCCTTAATGTAAAAAAAATCTCTCAGACCAATCATGAAGGCTCTTGAATGAAACAGTGCAGCACTTGACCTTCTGACTGCGAGGAATAAATGAGAACCAAGAATCTTGGATCTTGGGCTTATAAAAAAACTGAAAGCGCCGAGGGGTGGGCTCCTCGCGCTGAGATTTGCACATGAACTCAAAATGAGTCATGCGCACGAGTCCAAACGGATGGACTTGGGATATATGAATCCCATAAAACCTAAGCACCGCACCCACAAACCTTGTCATCGGGAGACGAAGGTTGCAGTGGGTGAAAAAATGGCAGTAAAGGGATATATAGCCGGTAGGCGGGTCCGCCGCCGTTTGCCCGGCCGCCGGCAACATGCAGCCATACTCAGGGAGAAAACCCTGAGAGGCGATAAGGCTGTCAAAATCGGCCTGCCTCAGTTTGCAGGGGATCTCATCCCACTTCTTCACTGCCTTAGTCCTCCCTACCTCCTCCGATGAGGCCTCAGCAGCCCTCTTCCCCTTGCCGGTCTTCTTCAACGTAGACATCACTAACGATTTCACACGGCGATGGATAGGGGAGGTTGTGTTGTCTGAGCTATCAGACATACAACTATAAAATCGGACAAAGGATGCTTCTGAAGAACAGAGATCTGGAAGCAGAAGACAGGTAATCGGAATAGAATGAAAGAAAGGAAAACTCTGAATAAAACAGCAAAGAAGATGAAGAATAAAAACTCAAAGGGGCTGGCTTTTATAGGCCCAGGAGAGAGAAAAATTGGTGCTGATCGGACTTCACGCGCCCCCACTCGCAGGTGTAAGCCAACGCGAGCGCGACACGTGTCCCTGACACTGTGTGAGGGGACACGAAAAGAAACGATACAGCTGCTGCCAGAGTTCACGCGCCACCACTCGCAGGAACGGACCAACGCGAGCGCGACACGTGTCCCTGACACTATGTGAGGGGACACGAAAGGCAACTGTAGCACCTCGAGCACACGAAAGGTCTGACACGTCTCCATCACTGACGCATGTCAGCAACAACCAACCACGTACAGGGACGATTCGTTTTCAACAAAAAGGATAGAATTTCGCGCAACGATGAGTAATAAGAAGAAAAAGACAAACCCCTACTAAAAGAGCAAACTGTTAAGTCTAATATCTATCTTACCTCGCTCGCGCGAGACAAGACACACATTAGACTGGGGGGGCTTGAAGAGGTATGTACCCGCCTCAACACCGAGCGAGGCGGGTCAACCCACAAAATATAGACAAGAGGCTTGAAATCAAGACATTATGAAGGCACAAAGCCAAAACCTATGCGCATGGCGCATATCACATATGCTCACGCATATCACATATGCTCACGCATATCACATATGCTCATGCATCACATGCTCATGCATCACATGCTCAGGCATCACAGATGCTCACGCATCACATATGCTCACGCATATCACATATGCGCGTGGCGCATCCGCGCGTGGCGCATATCACATGCTCGTGCATATCACATCTGCGCATGAAACATCTGCGCGTGAGAATAAAGAGAAGACCTCGCGCATCCTCAGGATTGGCGCATATCACACATGCACATAATCAACCTCGTCCTTATCCAAATCAGGATTAGGGCAACCTTGATTGTGCACGTCAGACAACCTTCCAGAAGGTATCTTTTTAAGGATTAAGAATATGCTGATGTTGACAGCTGCCAATGAAAGGTGGACAACTCAGCAAAACCCATGTGCTACCACGTGATTATAACCAATGAAAAAGCACCAGGTGTCTCACGGACACGTGGCGCAAAGCAATTGGAGGAGGCCAAAAAGGCCCTAATTAGGTCTGAGCCCAATCATGGGAAACCCTAGCACTATAAATACCACATCAACTCCACAAGGAGAAGGACACCCAATTACACAGTATTCAGCTATAATAAGCAATACACTCCAATTTCCTTACTCTCATATTATTATCTTCTCCTACAAACACTTATTCTCACACCAGAGGGTTACCCCAAAGAGGACCCCTCTGTCCCTTTCTGAGGGGTAAGTTTACGGTGCTGTTCATTTTGTAGGTGGAAGAATCCAGATCCCAGAGATCCATCGGTGAAATAGCATAATCACACCCGAGGAAAGTAGATCGTCTACCAGTGAGTCGATCCACGTTTCTTCATGGATGTATGCTGCAATCTTGACAATCTGTAGCAACTATGAACTTTTGTTTGTTTGTTTGTTTGTTTTCTAATTCACCTTTAATTTGGAATCTTTTACATCTATGAAACAATAAGTATTGATTGATCTATTTTTTAGGTTCTTTTGCTGACTTTTTGTAGTTTGACTAGATTTCATTAATTCTTTGATGGTTATATTGATAGAATCTTTTGATTTTTCAAGCATATAATCTTTATGTGGTAGATGGATAGCTTTTTTCAGTATTGAATTCATTATATTTTGACAGATTTGTTTTAAATATGAACATGGAATCTTTTATTTGGATAAAAGTTTGTGGAATTTGAGTGCAAGATTGGATTTTGAATAAGGGTTTTTATTGTATGTTGTTATTCTAGTATTTTTTCACTCAAATTTGACAGATTTGGTTTAAAGTTGTAAGATTTTGAGTACAGAATATGGCTTTATTTGTGTTGAATTCTTTTTGTTTAGGGTAATGTTCTTGTTCTTTCTTTTCCCCAAACTTGGTATATATTGATTGAGACATGAACTAAAATGTTCATATTTTTAGATAATTTTTATGGGATATTTAGTTCAAGATTAGATAGTGTATACAACATGTTTGAACAAGATTTTCTTTCTTGGTGTTAAATTCATTCGATTGTTCGATGCTCATTAATATGTGTTCTTGTTCTTTCTTTTTCCCCAAAGTTGGCATATTTTGAATGAACATGAACCAAAAGTTCATAATTTTTATATAAATTTTGTGTGATTTTTAGTTTTGAGATTTGAGCTGATGAGACGGTGTGGTTTTATCATGCTTTAATGTGATTTTCTTGGTGCTAAATTCATTCGATTGATCGAGTCTCATTGATACATGTTCTTGTTTTTTCTTTTTGTCCAATTTTATTTTGATTGAGACATGAACAAAAAGTTCATATTTTTAGATAATTTTTTTGTGGGATTTTACTTCAAGATTTGATAATTTGTTTAACATATATATTTGAGTAAGATTTTCTTGTTCTTAAGTTCATTTCATTGATCTGTTCTTATTTTTGACAGATTTTGGTTGAGATATGAACCATAAAGATCAACTTTCTGAATAAAAAATTTGTTGGATTTTGAGTTCAAGATTATAGTAATGGAGCCACAGAGACGCTAAATAGGCGAGTTGCTTATAATTTTCCTAATTAATATATCAGTATTGAACACTAGTTCGTTCGATTTATTATGAACTAATATTATTTTTTGTTTTCATTTCCTCTAGATTATAAAAAATTTGGTATTTTGAGTGCACAAGATTATTATTATAGCTATGGATGACAGTGTGTTTACCTCTAATAACATGTTTGGAGTTCCATCTGAATCCATGATGGATTATGATTACATGGATGAACTCTTGTTAGATGGATGTTGGGTACAAGCAAACCGACGGGACCGAATTCATAAACAACAACAACAATAACAATCCCGCTTTCGACCCTTCGTTTCTCTGGCCCGCTTTGGAGTTCAACAACATTGATCACATACCCAAAGATGTTCAACTAGAGAGGGCAAAATCGTCATTCCTCAAGAATCTTTCAGTCAGTCAAAGTCAAAGTCAAACCGAAGATGGGATTTTGGCAAAATCCCATGTTAGTGACTCGGTTGGATTTTATACTCAATCCGAAAACTTTCTGGATAGTTCCAACACAAGCCGAAGATGGTGGATCCCGCCGAGTGTCAATTTCGGGGTCAAAAAACTCGCTTATTCAAATTTGGCTACCTGAAAACCGAGAAGGGAAGAAAGTTTTAAGCACTAAAGATCGACTTTTCTAACTCGGGTCGGATTGCCCGCAACTTTCTAATTATAGACACATATCTGAAAACTATGAGTTTCCAGCTGAGAGTGATTCGAAGGATATTGTCGGGTTGCCCGGAAGGGTATTTATGGGAAAAGTACCAGAATGGACTCCCGATGTTTGGTTCTTTAAGACCGAAGAATACCCGAGAGTTTTTCATGCTCAACAATATGATGTCCGTGGGAGCGTTGCGATACCTATATTTGATCAAGATAGAAGAAGTTGTCTTGGTGTTGTTGAGGTTGTTATGACTACTCAAAAGAGTAATTATACTCCCGAGATCGAAGGCGTTTGTAAAGCTCTCGAGGTATATTTGCGCTTTTTTAATTTCTTTTATTTTGTAAAACTTCATTCAATAGTAACCAAGTTTTATAGTTTTCGTATAATTGTTTATTAAACGCGATACGGACTCTCGTTAAGTAAAAAATGAAACTTTTTAACTTTTCGGTTTCTTGCAGGCGGTTGACCTTCGGAGCTCCGAATCTTCAAGCAAATTCAACATAACCGATGGTCCGTATCAAGCCGCGTTGCCCGAGATTCTCGAGATCCTAAAATCTGCTTGCAAAACGCATAACTTACCATTGGCTCAAACGTGGGTCCCGTGCATACAACAAGGAAAAGACGGGTGCCGACACTCGGACACGAACTTAATCCATTGCATATCAACCGTGGACCGTGCTTGCTACGTGCATGACTCCCGCTTTAAAGATTTTCAAGACGCGTGTTCCGAGCACCATTTGTTAAAAGGCCAAGGTGTTGTTGGTAAAGCTTTCACCACAAACCAACCGTGCTATGATCCGGATGTAACGTTAATGACAAAAACCGAGTACCCGCTTTCACACCATGCTCGGGTTTTCGGGTTGTGTGGGGTCGTTGCGTTACGACTTCGAAGCACTTTTACGGGTAATGTTGATTATGTTTTGGAGTTTTTTTTGCCGGTCGATTGTAAAGATCAAGAAAAGCAAAGAACTTTGTTAAACTCGTTGTCGGTTGTTATACAAAAAGTGTGTCGGAATTTACGGGTTGTTACGGATAAGGAGTTGGTGGAAGAAGGTTCGGTTGTCTCGGGTAGTGTAAAAGTTGAAGAAATATCGATTGAAATGCCAGTGGATTTGGTTAGGAAACAACCGAATGATACGGGTTCGGGTGAGGGTAGTTTGGTCAGCGATGGTATTAAGAGGCCCGAGAGACGGAGGGGAGGTTCAAAGACGGAGAAAACTATCACTTTGGATATGCTTAGACAGTATTTTGCGGGTAGCTTGAAAGATGCTGCGAAAAACCTTGGTGGTAAGCGTCGATTGTTGCAGTTTAATAATATTTATTTTCAACCCATTTTAATTTAGATATGATCTGTTGGTGTTAATCGTGTCGTGTTGGTGGGTCGAATGTTGAACTCGAACACCACAAATGTGTTTATTCGTGTCAAAGGCGTTAGAATCGTGTAAACCCGAACGCAACCTGCTTTGCTCGTTTAGTTTAAACGAGTCAAGCAAATTGTCGGGTTGTAATCAAGTTATACACAGTTGGTGGGTTGTAATGGATGGGTTAAATGGGCTGATGGGTTGCCATGCTTAATTACATGGGTTGGTGAGTTGACTTATTTAATTAAACGGGTTTATAGGTCGACTTACTTAAACGGGCTTTTGGGTCGACTTATTTAAAAGTTTTAAACGGGCTTATGGGTTGACTTATTTATACGGGTTAAACGGGCTGATGGTTTGACTTATTTAAATGGGTTAAAAGGGTTGATGATGCGTCGACTGATTTAAACGGGTTAAAACAGCCTTTGGGCTCACTTATTTAAACGGGCTGATGGGTCGATTTATTTAAACGGGTTGATGGGTAGACCTGTTTAGTTACATGTGTTGGCGAATCGACTTATATAACTAAACGTATTTATGTGATTGCAGTATGTCCGACAACGTTGAAAAGGATATGCCGACAACACGGGATACAACGTTGGCCGTCCCGGAAAATCAAGAAAGTCGGCCACTCGTTACAAAAGATCCAGCTCGTGATGGACTCGGTACACGGGGCCTCGGGTTCGTTCCAAATCGAGTCATTCTACTCAAACTTCCCAAATCTCGCTTCTTCTGATCCTAGAGCGAGCCCGTTTTCACCTCCAAAGCAAAATACAACCGATTCAAAACCCGCTGAAGGCGTCACGAAATCAGTTTCCCCCTCATGTAGTCAAACTTCAAGTTCGGGTCAGTCGTGTTCAAGCGGAAACAACCCGTACCCGCATCCACGCACGCCTACCGGTGAAGACACGTGTAACAATGCTTTAAAACGGGCCCGGAGTGAAACCGGACTTCACGTGTCATTTTATAGTCAAGAAACTGAGCCCGAGCCTGAACCAGAAACGAAGGTTTTTAACAGATCAAGTAGCCATAAGTCGCTCACCGAGATTCCAACGGGCCCAACATTTCCTCCAAAAGGCGGGAATGCTCGGGACAAAGATATTATGAGAGTTAAAGTGACATACGGTGAAGAAAAGATACGGTTTCGGTTGCAGAAAGATTGGGGGTTCGATCGGTTACTTCAAGAAATCGCTAAGCAGTTTAGCGTAAACGATATCCATCAGTTTCATCTCAAGTATTTTGATGATGATTCTGAATGGGTTCTTTTAACTTGTGATGCTGATTTAGAGGAATGTGTTGATGTTATTGACCAACGATCATCAGTGAAGACTTATCGTTGTTTCGTAAATGATAACTGCAACGTGTATCTAGTGATGTATGTACTAAAAATAGCTTCTAATACCGACTCTTAGGTCTAGGCACGAAGGTAAATCAACCACTTAGTAATATAATAATATGTGTATCGGAAGATCAGGGTCAGTGGTCATGCTCCCGGGATATCCTACAACACTAAATATTCTAGTACCGAGAAGATGGAGTCACCCGACAATATTATATTGAACAGATAAAATACTTTAAAATGTCAAGTGTGAACGTTGAACGATTCCTAATATAGATTTCGTGCGCGTCCTTATCAAGAGTTATTCTTTAATATTAAAGGAGTAGGGGGGTTATGCGAAAGATTACACCTAACTTCTACATGTTTTAAATCATAAATCTGGACGCATATCTTTTAACTCAATAAAACATTGTAAATTGTAAATTAATCGTAATGAAGTTGTGATTGGTTTAAATGTGACATAAAAGGGTTGACAGATTGACTATTAAACCGGTATGTATGTATGTATGCATGTATGTATGTATGTATATATCATGGTGTTTATATTTGAAGAAACATGACCAGTTGGGATTGTTTGACTGATATTCTAAAGGTAACCCTTTACGTCCTGAATTATCTTTGATATGTTCAAATCTATAAAGTAAGGATCTGATGATAGGTATAATTGTTTGAACTTCTGAAAACATGTTTTATTTAATTGCTAGGGCTTAGTGGTTATGTTTTCTTCGTCCTAGAACTTTGGTTCTATTGCTATAGATTAATTCGACTCAGCCTTACGTCTTTTTTGACATTTATGCTAAAAAACAATCTCCGTCATTCTTTGACATCAATGTCAGAACATTTATCTATTCAACCCTAATAACTAGGGGTGAGCAAAAATCGAGACGTTAACCAAACTGACCGCATACCCTACTAATAACCATTAAACTCAAGAGATGCTTTTTTAAATCATCAAAATATGAACATATCAAATATAATTCGGTAAATATGTATTCTAACCCAACACTACCTGAAAACACAACACGAATAAAACATGATTTAATAAAAAATTTAACATGAACACTGATCGCTTAATAAAAGACATGTCAATTAGTGTACGCCATTGAAGAGGTAGGTCCCAGCAGAGCCCAGTTGGACCCGCAAGACTCACCTTAAACAGGGACGTCTGCGCAGAAACCAACTGGATCCGCAGGACCAACCATGCTCAGAGACGTGACGTCCTTACGCGCAGTACGCAAGCTGTTCCCGCAGGAAATGCCTCCCAATGGTGAAGGACTCCGCCTGTCCCCGCAGCCTCGGATACAAGCCATTAGGGAAGGCCACCCGCGCAGCAAGGCTACACGCACAAGGCACTTAGCTCTCAATCAGTGTCACCTGAAGGAATGAGCGAAGCCGGGAACAATCCCGCACAAGGGCGGGAGGGGGAATACTCCCGCCCAAATAAGCCAGTCCGTACGATACGGGAAGATCTTCTGTACTATACCTGACGAGGTATGGGAAAAAGATCTGACTAAAGATACGACAGCTTATGGACAACAGTATGGCGAGCAGCATGCTCCTACACTGTCTGTCACTATTAGCCGCTGCCTACTCACCAACTCTTGTCATAACACGTGCGTAGCCGGCAGTTGGTGGAAAAGGAATAGTATACAGCAGGTCTGGTCACTATCAGCCGCTACCTACCCACCAACTACCAGCAGGGCACGTGCGTAGGCTACTGTTGGTGGAACAGGAACACTGTTGCAGCCGGCCATACCTCCTTGGAAACCTACCTTCGGCTATAAATACCACAAATGGTATGATCATCATATCTTATCTTATATCATCATATTATACCTGATATCTGCTCTAGCAATCTCTTAATATACTTTTATATTTAAAGAGCAATCTAGTCTGATTCTCACGCCGGAGGGTGGTCACAAGGAGGAACCCCCCCCTTCTCAGTGACGAGCTCACGGTGTCTGTTTTGCAGGTTATCAGAAGAACCATCTTCTCAGGGTCTAACCCCTCGTGGGAAACATCTCTCTAACCCCCAGGTTATCAGTAATCTGTCCGGGGTTCGGTTAGTGTTTCTTCATTGGCGCCATCCGTGCATAAAGCTAGAACTTTATTTTTCTCCAGTTTTTTCAAACTTCTACAAAGATGGTTAGAGAAATTCCGGTAACCACAACCCCAGCTACTGGGGTGAATACCGGTAACACAGTTTTTACAAACACTACCCCGGTTACCCAAGCCGGGACAAGTGAAGTAAATTTTACGAACACTACCCCAGTTACTCAAGCTGGGGCAAGTGCAGTAAATGATCGCCTACTGGGATCCACTGATACCCAGCTTGAGAAACGAAGACTCCCCCGCCAAACTCTCGATGAAGTTAAGGCATGGGCGGAGGCACGACAAAAGGAATTCCAGGCTGAGTTGGACGAACGCTTGCGTTCCGTGCAACAGGCCGAAGAATTCGAATACTGGGAGGATGACTCGGAGGAATCCGACTCTGACGCGAACCCTCGCCATAGGGCAAAAGGGAAGCGTAAGGAAATGGAATCCCAACCGAAAAGGCATTTTGGACAAGCCTTCAAACCAAAAAGCACAGGTGGAAGTCCACGAGACTTCTCCAAAACGTTCAGACCAAACGTAGCAAATGCGGGAACGTCCAAATTTGCAAGGGACATTGTGGAAGCAATCGCCCCAAAGAGTGCCAAACAAATGCCTAACATAGGCACATATGACGGTATATCTGATCCAGACGATCATTTGAACAGGTTCATAGCGGGGGCAACCGTCAGCAATTGGACGGAACCCACGTGGTGTTACATGTTCCAAATGACGCTTGTTGGGGCTGCTAGAGCTTGGTTTGATCGCCTACCGGTCAACCACATCTACGACTGGGCAGACTTCCAGCAGAAGTTTAGCCAACACTTCAGCCAGCAACGGAAGTATACCGAGGAGCAATGGACAATCCTCAAATGCATACGAGAAGAAGATGAATCTCTGCCAAACTTCATCACTCGCTTCAACTCAAAGAAGCTAAGTTTGGGCAATATCAGCGAAGATCTTGTTCGCGCTGCCTTCATCCAGGGTGCGCATGACCCAGAGCTCATCCGCACCCTAACGGGTAAAGATGGCATGCCATCCACATGGGATGCCATCATGACAGCAGCAAAACGCTATGCGGAAACGGAGAAGCAACTGGGTAGAGATCTCCCACAGAGCACAAACCTCTACACTCAGAAGACGAGAGAAGACAACGTCCTCACCGCCCGACTAAATAAAAAGCGGAAGCAAGGCATTTGGCAGTCAAGGGTAAACTTTGACACCTCATCCGGCTTGCAACATCGATTGGGCGGAAGGGATAATGCACAGCCGCACCGGAACTCCAGATGGACGCCACTCAGCAAAAGCGTCACTGAGATATTCGCCACTGAAGAGCTCCCGTGGCCAAAGCCTCCAATAATCCGACATCGTCACGATGCTGATCGGAGCAAATACTGTGACTTTCACAAGACAAAAGGCCACAACACTGAAGAATGCACAGACGTAAAAGACATGGTCGAAGCATTTGTCAGAGATGGGACGCTCGCGCACCTCGTGGCGCAATAAAAGCTGAGCAGGCGGGTGCGTGTAGAACCCCAGCCGGAGAAAACACGAATAAAAATTCCAGCTTCAATGTCGAGACTACATGCTGCGTAAAGAACGAGATCCCGAACCAGGTGCGTATCGGCTCGATGGCACTCCCATCCCAACAACATGGAAGGGAGCTCATTTACACAGTTTGCATGTAGATCAATTCCAACTTGTAAAGAAAAGGCCAAGAGCCACTTCTAATGGAAATGATTCTCTTTAGAACATCGAAGCTGATGATTTTACATTTATACTTTTCTGAACACTAATATGCCGGCTTTCACCGCATAATTACGTGAAGAATCGTGACATGGGGAAGACGGCAAAAGACCGCATAAACCCAAAAAGGACAAAACCTTCACGCAGGCCAGTTGAAGGGGAAAAGTTCAGCACCCAAAAATGAAAGTGTCGGTCTATCCGCACGAATCATAATGAGGAAACTGAATAATAACCTATCAACAACCGCGCGTCGAACGGTTAAACTATGCAACACTGGTGACGGCATTCACATTACGTGAAGTCGTTGCGTGGGAAGGCGGTCCCAGCCGCACGAACCCAATAACGTGACAAACCTTCACGCAGGTCAGTTGAAGGGGAAGAGTTCAATTATCCCGTTAAGTGAAAGTGCCGGTCTATCCGCATGAATCATGAAAGGAAACTGAACACTAACCTATCGACAACCGCGCGTCGAATGGTCCAAAACAAAATTCTTAAAAGGATGAGGAAAACCTACACGCAGGTCAGATAAGGGTAAAGTTTTGCCATCCTACTAAGTGCAAGTGACGGTTCTACCCGCACAATCACGAAAGAGGAAGCAAAACTTCACACCTATTATCAACCACGTTCAAAGGTTAACTTATCCTCAAAGGATGAGGAAAACCTACACGCAGGTCAGATAAGGGTAAAGTTTTGCCATCCTACTAAGTGCAAGTGACGGTTCTACCCGCACAATCACGAAAGAGGAAGCAAAACTTCACACCTATTATCAACCACGTTCAAAGGTTAACTTATCCTCAAAGGATGAGGAAAACCTACACGCAGGTCAGATAAGGGTAAAGTTTTGCCATCCTACTAAGTGCAAGTGACGGTTCTACCCGCACAATCACGAAAGAGGAAGCAAAACTTCACACCTATTATCAACCACGTTCAAAGGTTAACTTATCCTCAAAGGATGAGGAAAACCTACACGCAGGTCAGATAAGGGTAAAGTTTTGCCATCCTACTAAGTGCAAGTGACGGTTCTACCCGCACAATCACGAAAGAGGAAGCAAAACTTCACACCTATTATCAACCACGTTCAAAGGTTAACTTATCCTCAAAAGATGAGGAAAACCTACACGCAGGTCAGATAAAGGTTAAAGTTTAGCCATCCTACTAAGTGCAAGTGACGGTTCTACCCGCACAATCACGAAAGAGGAAGCAAAACTTTAACCCATTATCAACCACGTTCAACAGGTTAACTTATTCTAAACACTTGGAAAATTGCTAATTTAAACTAAGTATGCAAGTCATAAGTTTATAAAGCAAGGAACCCAAAGAAGGAAATAACAATCTTATACGCAAAAAGATTTATATTTCACAAATTAATTATTACAAGAATGGCCGGGTAACTACCCGCCTACGAAAAGAAAAAATAAATACATCTGTACAAGACTATCCTAGCAGTGGGAAGGGATCTTCAGGATTAAGCTTCAGGGCCGCTTCCACTTGGACCCGCTCCATCAGAAGAACGGGGCGGTTCGAGGAAAGCTTTAAGGATAGCTAACCCATCATCAGCAGCAGCTACTTGGTTCACCTTCTCCACCACTGGATGCGGGAAGGCAGCATATTGATTTACTGCTTGGTCATATATGGCTTCAGTATCAACATTGTACAAAGGGAAGTTGGAAGGCGGGAAGCCTTTCTCAACGAACCCTAGACCAAGCAGGAAGCCAGCCCGTTCCCCATCCTCGTGAGAAGCGTTGAGGGCTGCGCTCATAGCATCGTCGTAGGATGTCTCTGAGAAGACCCGATGCACAACCTACAAAAGAAAATATAAGTCAAAACACCTATTCTATGTACAAATGAAAGCGTAAAGACATGAAAGCTTACCTGAGGCAACGCTTCTTGAAGAAGCCATTCCTTGGCAACCAGAGCTTCTTGGAGGGCGGCTTGAGCTTGGGTGCGGGCGCGTTCGGCTTCGCTTTTATTGAGGTTGGCAAGTTGCACTTCCTTTGCAGCAGCCTCTTCAACGCCCTTAAGCTTCCGCTCGGTGTGGTCAAGCACGTCCCTCTGGTCTAGGATCTCTTGGAGCTTCTTGGCATCTTCCATCGCCAAGGCATCATGAGCACGTTGGAGAGCCTCTAATTTGGCCTTGAGCTCCTCGTTCTCCACGCGTAAAGGCTCAGCAACGGCTTCAGCCTTGGTGGCCCTCTCAGTTGCGTTCCTCGCAGTCTCCTTAGCCAGCCGAAGCTGTTCGTTAACAGCTTGGGCAGCCTTGGAGCGGGCCTCGAGTCGCGCTTGAACTTCAACCTCGAGGGCCTTGAAGGCCTTCTCCTTCTCCGCAGCAGCTGCGGCCAACCGTTGGTTCTCCTCCCGAAGAGCCCGCGCCTGAGACACGTCCTTGGCGCGAGTTGCTTTCAACTTGTCGTTTTCACGACAAAGCAGCTCGACGTGCGGCTGCATCCGGGCCTGGAGAACCCGAAGCTCATTGGGTAGCCTACCCTCCTGGTAGCTAGCCATGGCTTCCCCCAACGCACCATGAGGAGCAGCGTGGCGAGCCCAGTCCACGCACTCCACAGGGGTACGAAGGGTTGTTCCTCGGCGTATGTTCCATCGCGGAACATACACTTCATTGGAATCCGACACTGCAAAGAACAAAAAAGCAGTTAGGAAAAAGATGATAAAAAATAAAAGTGAAAAAGGGCCAAAGGAACCCTACGCACCTGTAGGGTCTATAACAGGCCGATAGCCGCCGAACCCATCACCTGAACCCAAAGGAAACCCATCCAAAAGGTCAGGCAGATGGGAAGGTGGCAAGGATTGGCGAGTACTCCCATGCGTACCTGATGAGCCGGACGTCGGTGCCGGTGGCGGGGGCATGGTGGCAGCCGCCGCAGTCGCTGCCGCAGAATCCGCAGCAATCGTAACCGCCGGCTCGGTGAAGGATGCCGTAAAAATCGCACTCACGGCCGGCGGTGGCGTAAACTCGGCTGGAACAGTCGGCTCAGAGTGAGCAACTGAACCAGCGGGAGCAGGCGCAGGCGCCTGGGTCGACGCCTCAGGTAGGCTGACCAAGCCTACCGTCATCGGCGGAGAGGTACTACTAGGCACTCCACCCTGGAATGCGTCAACATCCACGCCTGCACAAGAAGATAAGTGTTTCAATAAATTTATAGTGATAAATCTACAAAGATAAGAAGAATGTTTGACTTACGGGTTTTCTTGAGCCTGAACGTACGGACGGGCGGGGATGAACCCGATGGAGCCGGTCTCTTGATGCCGGTCACCGTCGTGGTCGTTGGTTCTCCGGAGGTAACAGTCGTAGCCTCCGGAGCAGTGGTCTTCTCACCACCGGGGTGCCCCGCCACCTCTTCACTATCTGACTCGGTGTCAGATAGAAGCACCGGATCAGCTGTGGAGGCCACCTTCTCCTTCCCTTTCCCGCCGGCAGCCTTCTTCTTCCGCACCAGCGGAGGACCATCTGCGGATTCCTCAGAAGAAGACAGGATGTAAGGAATTCCAGCAGC
Organism: Bidens hawaiensis; assembly: GCF_021521415.1. NCBI lineage: Eukaryota > Viridiplantae > Streptophyta > Magnoliopsida > Asterales > Asteraceae > Bidens > Bidens hawaiensis. Next base: position 32,076 of record NW_027501513.1, on the reverse strand, counting down.
GGGTACAGCATTGAGGGGTTGAGGATAGAATATCGCCTTACCTGGCCGCCAGTGGCTCAGGATCTCTTGGCCCGGCGGATAGACCTCCACAAACCGATCCGCCGTTTGCTCCAGGATGGGCAACTCATTCTCGTCTAGAGCACGAGTGCCCACCCGCACGGGACCGTCAGCTTCCCGCGGGTACAGGAGCGACTCCAAATCATTCCCCTCTAAAAAAAAAAAAAAAAAAACAGTTAGAAGACAAACTAATATCAGCAAGAAAGACAGGACATACCATAAGGAATAGAGTTCAAACCGTATTCGAGAAGAATGGGAAACCGAGACGCCTCCTTCCATACCCGGCTCATCCCCAGCATCACCATCCCGGACTCCGCAAACCGGTAAACCGGAGATTGGACCCGGGATATCTTCGCGAACCATTCCGCCTCCTGGTAGCTGGAAGCGTGAAGGCTCGGAAGCGTTTGCCCCTTCTTAAACTTCATGGCAATGGGAATGGCGCGGGCAGAAATTAGAAGAACTCCCGCTTCCACGATCGGAGACTGCGTTCGGTCACGCAGATCTTCAAACCCTTAATACGGGTTGTCAGGGTGTACCACCCCTGGACGCACCTCCAAGTATAGAAGGTCATCAGGCGGTCCACATAGGGCTCAACACCCAGAATCCGGCATACCCACTCGAAGTGCCGGATCTTGGCAATCGCCATCGGATGCACCTCGGTCAGGTGCACACCGTGCCTCTCCAGGACACGGTACACAAACTTTGTCAATGGGAACCTAAGGTTCCCATAAACAAAGAATGCAGCATATACCCCGATCTTGCCACTGGGGGCATCGTACACAGTCTGGTGGGGTTCAGGAAACTCAGGCTCAAGAGACTCAAGCATGAATTTCCTGACGACGTACTGGTACTGATCGACAGGTAGAGCACACTGGCACTCGCCAGCTGTACTCCTATCGTCGGCTACAGCTTCAGCATCATGGGAAGACATTTTGCAGAAAGAAGAAAGTGATTTCGGGAAAATGCTTGCCTGAAAAGGGGAGTATTTGCCGGAAATCACTAAGAAGAAGAAGAGGTGAAAGTGTGGATTACAAAGAGGCCTCTCCCCCTTTATATACTAATCGCAATTAATGCGATGAATTTAATGCGGAGGAGAGAGAAATCTAAGGTGCAATGAAACTATGACACGTGGCAAAAAGCAGGCTGGCAACAGCTGTTGACAGGACGTGTGCCAGTAATTTCGCGGCCACGCGCCCGAAAAATCGCGCCCACGCGCCGTAAAAAGCGTCTGGAATGACCATATAATGTCACGTCACCATAACTTCCTGCACGTCCTGACACAGTCAGAAGAAACCGTCGCACGACGTTTCAGAGGTTTGGACTGTTCCTATCTTTCCACCAACCTTTCGAATTTCAAAATTCAAAATTTAAAAATATTAAAAAATAAGCGGGAAAATACCCCTTACCTTGGCAAACAAGTAACCGTAAGACGGATGCGGGTACAGTGTAAAGGCAAAACCCTTCACATACCTAGCACCCGCAGGGAATTGAAGCCAAGTAAACCTTGGCGAACAAGTAACTGTAAGACGGATGCGAGTACAGTGTAAAGGCAAAACCCTTCACATACCTAGCACCCGCAGGGAATTGAAGCCAAATATTCCTCGGCAACCAAGTAACTATAAGACGGGTGCGGGTACAGTGTAAAGGCAAAACCCTTCACATACCTAGCACCCGCAGGGAATTGACGCCAGGAATACCTTGGAAGTAAAGTAACCGTAAGACGAGCGCTGGTACAGTGTTAAGGCAAAACCCTTCACATACCTAGCGCTCCGCTGGGAATTGAAACCAAGAAGGATCTACTGGGCAATGCTTGCGGAAACGGAAATAACATCCCCGCATAGCGGGAACATCGAGAACTACGTTGTTGGAAGCTCCAGGATGGAATTGGTGGTTTTAACATAATTGATCACTATGTTCAAAACTACCAAAACCTCATGGAAAGACCACACAAGTGGGACTCAACGCTCCTGACTTGCGAGGAGGTTACAGACCTACCCGCATCATACCCAAATACCAAGCAGAAAACTCGGGAATTTCTGCAAGTGACAAGGACTTCCGCGGGAAGAATCCCCATGGAAAACCTTAAAAAACCCTTTTCAAAACCCTTTGCTTAAGTCCAAAAGTTCACCTCACTTTATTAAACACGCATGAGAAGAACATTGGACTGGGGGGACTTGAAGAGGTAGGTCCCAGCAGAGCCCAGTTGGACCCGCAAGATTCACCTTAAACAGGGACGTCTGCGCAGAAACCAACTGGATCCGCAGGACCAACCATGCTCAGAGACGTGACGTCCTTACGCGCAGTACGCAAGCTGTTCCCGCAGGAAATGCCTCCCAATGGTGAAGGACTCCGCCTGTCCCCGCAGCCTCGGATACAAGCCATTAGGGAAGGCCACCCGCACAGCAAGGCTACACGCACAAGGCACTTAGCTCTCAATCAGTGTCACCTGAAGGAATGAGCGAAGCCGGGAACAATCCCGCACAAGGGCGGGAGGGGGAATACTCCCGCCCAAATAAGCCAGTCCGTACGATACGGGAAGATCTTCTGTACTATACCTGACGAGGTATGGGAAAAAGATCTGACTAAAGATACGACAGCTTATGGACAACAGTATGGCGAGCAGCATGCTCCTACACTGTCTGTCACTATTAGCCGCTGCCTACTCACCAACTCTTGTCATAACACGTGCGTAGCCGGCAGTTGGTGGAAAAGGAATAGTATACAGCAGGTCTGGTCACTATCAGCCGCTACCTACCCACCAACTACCAGCAGGGCACGTGCGTAGGCTACTGTTGGTGGAACAGGAACACTGTTGCAGCCGGCCATACCTCCTTGGAAACCTACCTTCGGCTATAAATACCACAAATGGTATGATCATCATATCTTATCTTATATCATCATATTATACCTGATATCTGCTCTAGCAATCTCTTAATATACTTTTATATTTAAAGAGCAATCTAGTCTGATTCTCACGCCGGAGGGTGGTCACAAGGAGGAACCCCCCCCCCTTCTCAGTGACGAGCTCACGGTGTCTGTTTTGCAGGTTATCAGAAGAACCATCTTCTCAGGGTCTAACCCCTCGTGGGAAACATCTCTCTAACCCCCAGGTTATCAGTAATCTGTCCGGGGTTCGGTTAGTGTTTCTTCAGCCATGCTTAATAAAAGGTTAACATGAACACTACTTGCTTAATAAATAGTTTTTAAAATAGTTTGTATAATGAGTTATTTAAAACCGCTAAAATTTAAAGTTATGATTTTATATTTATACCCACTTGAAGTTTGCCGTATTTGGCTGAAACTTAAAACATAAACATTTTCTGTTTTAAAGTTATAGTTTGATCGATTAAGCGAATTGCGGGGATAACTCAGTTAGGAGATCGTCAGACTGAAGATCTGAAGGTCACGTGTTCGATCCACGTTCACCGCATTTTATCAATCTTTTTTACACACATTCATTACCAATTTTCTAATCTCGGACATTTGGTTTTACAAAGTTCTAAGATGGATAAAAGTTTTAATATAAGCTTTATTGTTTTGTAACTGAACTAATAAAGGACCGAGAAACTTTTATCACGGTGACGTGTCACCTATATTTGATGTCTATTAGTATCACTCGAATATTTTATTTGTGCTAATTTTGGTCAGGTTGCATAACTAAAATAAGAAAAATACATTATAAAAATATGTTAGTAGATTATATATAATAAAAATACAACGTTGTTACAGTTCTTCTCTATATGTTTTCATCTTTCGAAAACAAGCTGTACAATTTCCTTTTGAAATTTATCTTTTCATATTCCATAAAACTGAAAAAGCCAATTCAAATTCGAACAACATTTTAACTTTATTACAGGTAACCAGTACATTTCATATCTTGATAACATTCTAACTTTCTAACAAGTAATCAAATACCAATCAATCTAACATTCTCAAACTTTATAAAATGTAATAAAATATAAGTAGCAACAAACTAAATAACTATTAGATGTCACAGTCAAACTAGCTAGCATTGTGAGTTGTAATAAAAATTCAAACTAGCATTCGAACTTTCTAACAATTAAACAAATTCAAGTATACTAATACAATTCAAGTAAACTAAGTTAAGTAACAAACTTTGAGTAGCAAACTAGGTACTAGCAACTAAAGACTTTAAGGCTGGAAAGCGTGTAGACATGAACACTCGGAAGGTTGAAGCGGCACGAGGGGAGGTTGAAGCCCTGCCTTGGATATTAGGGTGAGAAGAGATAGTTAAGTTTAAAAGACATAGCGTTGAGTAATTAGGTTAGCATTTAGGCTTCACCTAAATGTTTAATGAGTTTAACTTATGTTTATTTTAGATGGGTTTAATTGGAAATTTATTTAAAAAAAAGTTTAACAATTTTAATTACAGTTTTTTGATGTCACTAGTCACAGTTTTATACGCATGTCACTCCATTTTTGGTTTAACAGATTATATATAAAACATTTATGCTGTTTTGATACCCTAGTTGTATACGTAAGACTAGGTCCGATGTCTGCCCATGAAGTAAACCAAATAGAAAAGTCACGAAACTTAGTTACCGTTTAGTATCTTTTTTGAATCACATAACTTACATATTCACATTTCTATATTTTTTCTATTCAAATCAGTATTTTGAATAGTTTGTATTCAAAAGAGTAGAGCATGAAACTTAAGAAATTTCAAATATAACTCAAAACATTCGATGAAATATTCCCTTTTGCTTTATTTTATTAATTAATATAAAAAATATAGAAAATCTATATAAATTGACCTATTGACTTTTAGTTCTTGATGTGTCACATTCAAATCTACTAATTAGGGACCATTTTTATTGTGTTAAATCACAAGGCCAAGAACATATGGTGTATGCAAGAGGTGATTGTCAAAATCTTGGTTAAATATGATATTATGCTACTTCATTTTAATTTTATTAGAGTTAATGGCCATTTTCGTCCCTGTGGTTTGCTACTTTTGTCACTTCAGTCCAAAGTTTGAAATTTTGTCAATTTAGTCCTCATATATTTATATCTTAGCCAATTACGTCCCATCCGTCTAATGGCATCCAGCTATGCCGTTAGTTTAAGGGTATTTTTGTCTTTCTCCTATTTATTTTGAGTTAATGGTCATTTTCGTCAATATGGTTTGATACTTTTGCCACTTCAGTCCAAAGTTTGAAAATTTGTCAATTTAATGTTTAATTTAATTCTTTTTTTTATAACCCTGAAGATCATAATCCAAACCCAAAATAATCGAGCATAAACTTAAACAGGTCTGCATTTACTCTGTCGAAGACAGTAATCATGCCCCATCCCCTCGTATTTAGTTTCTAGATGGTTCATAAACTCTCCCCCATGATGGAATTCAATGGTAAAGTGGTCAAAGCAATTCCCTGAAACCAAATTGTACAAAAAAACTAAAATCATTTCTTCGATAAATGCATAATAGTTAGGGTTTAGAGACGAACATATCGTAACGAAAATCTGGGTCGAAATCAACTATTATACATTAATCAAAGAAACACTTTTTAGTTTTTTCTGTACAACTCGGTTTAAGGGAATTATCTTGACCACTTTACCATTGAATTCCACCATAGGGGAAAGTTTAGGAAATGTCTGGAACTAAATACGAGGGGGTACGATTACTGTTGTCAACAGAGTAAATGCATACCTGTATTGGAGGTTGCTCGATGGTGTTGGGCTTGGATTATGCTCTTCAAGGTTATAGACAAAAAAAAAATAAAAAATAAACTGAATTAAACCGAACATTAAATTGACAAATTTTCAAACTTTGGACTAAAGTGGCAAAAATATCAAACCACAGGGACTAAAATGACCATTAACTCAAAATAAAATGGAGAAAGACAAAAATACCCTTAAACTAACGGCATAGCTGGATGCTGTTAGACGGATGGGACGTAATTGGCTAATATTTAAAACTATGAGGACTAAATTGACAAAATTGTAAATTTTGGACTGAAGTGGCGAAAGTAGCAAATCACAGGGACGAAAATGGCTATTAACTCTTTTTTTTAAATAAAAGAAATTCATCAACTATATCTGCATACGCTTGTAGTCGTAGTTCAACACTTCGTCCCATTACATCACTTCCATCACATCTTGTATTTATTTGTATTAATATTATGATCAACTCAAAAACTAGTTTTTATACTTCCTGTTACAATTTTAGCAAGTACAAGGGCCTGCCCGAGTAGTTTATTATTTTGTTAATGGGTTTAAAGAGTTATGTTTATTTCTTGTTAGCAAAGTTACACTTATAAATGCATAGCCATTACTAGGGTAATGTATGGGAGATTAATAGGGGCGTACCTGCTCTTTGAGTACCGTGAGAGCTTTTTTAATGGTATATATATTTTAAAATCTCAATCAACCCCACAAGAATTATTAGTTTAACAATTATTTATTTAGTAAACTGCCTTTGAGTCCTAACAATTATTTCATTAGATGTAATACTTGTGTATAACTTGTAATCTTTTTTTATTCCCATTCAAGCAAATTTTTACTAAGTTGCAAGCATATGTTAGTTTTAATACTACTATTAATAAACAATTAAAACACACACACACCATTATAGAAGTTAAGCTTCTTTATCTAGTTGTAAGAGTTCATCACCAGTCTAAATAAAGGGATGTGATTAACAGGGGTGGCCCTACGGTGAAAACGGGTGGTTCACCTGAGTTTTGAAATAATTATATATAGAAAATAATAAAAGAACCACCTTATAAATTAGAAAGGAACCACCTAATAAACATTTGAAGCGTTTGTCCAGCTGGTAACATGTTGGTTTTGTAACCCGGAGGTCGCATGTTCGATTCCCGTTTTTGAAACTTTTTTTTTTGCTAACTTACCCTAACATTAGTTAGGGTTTTATTACAAACACAAGTACACAACGAATCCACAAAACACAGCGCCTCTTGAGTCTCCTACCACATATCAGCAACACATTCACCCTAATTACCACTGCCTCTCACCGTCGCAGGCCCCTGCCACCCCTCACTGTCAGAAACCGCCGCTTGCCACCGTCGCCGGTCCCTGTTCCGGGTCAGCGCCACCTCTCTCAGCCACTTTTGTCTTCATTTAATCTTCTATCAGGTTCTCATATTTTCTATTCCAAGTTACAAAATTAAACACTGCAAATCATTATTAGCTTATAATTGAACTGTATGAGATAATAAAAAAAAAGTATGTTTAAACTTTCAATTTTATCTGCTCCAATGAAATCTAGAAAATTGAAGTACTTGTTATCTATATATGATGCTAGATTATCGCTATCTAGTCAAAAACACTTATAATCAATTCCTAATTACCTAAGCAAGCTAAGGTAAATTGTCACATCTCGAAAATCTTAATTAAGACAGCGGAAGACTTTGACCAAGTCTTTCTGGCGGTGACAGACGCCGTTTCAACCAATTACATTTAAGTATATATTTCAAATGAAAGTTGAACTTTATTTAACTATCAGAGTTATTACACGTGTCATATTACACGATTTTTATTCAATTTACAAGTTTAGCATAAAGTCAACATTTTTCATTCAAACACACATCACTCTTTTCCCGCGCTCTTCGCGAAGCTTCCATACTTCATTTAAATTACCTGAAAAGCATATTAAAATATCGGTCAACACAATGTGTTGGTGAGTTTCCTTTTTATAATAAAATAGTCCATATATATATATATATATATATATATATATATATATATATATATATATATATATATATATATATATGAATCGAAAACATAATCCAAATAATTAACAAGTCCGATATCAATTCGTGTGTAATCGTCACTACACCCCGAATTATATCCAAAATATCCGTGTATAATGTCTTACTACCATTATAATACCCAACTGTGTGTAATGATCTAACGTAGTTACATCACAAATCAATAGGCATTTCATTTCTTAAACAAATTGAGCTGTTGTAGACGAGCAAAGAATACAACATTGCGTATGACATCTCAGTTGATAACTCGAAACATACCATACTCAAAATATACCCACTTTTAACCCAACGCGAATGGAAGCGGGGGGCGTCACCCGATAGATCTACCGATATTTCTATGCCCTTACTAATTCGGTTAACAATTATTTAGCCAACTAGACTCATCCCGCATTATACACCAATTTGTAAAATAAAATGCCTTTTAAAGAAAACATCAATGAAAATAATATGAAATGAAGAATATGCTTTTCCCCCAAAACACAATTAAATATCGTTTTAAAAACATCCAGTTAAAAATCGAGGGGGGTTCGATAGAGAAACTCACTGTCTTGTAGTCTTTCCGAAAATCCCGTGTCCTATATTAGAACATGTTTTGTTAATAAAAACTTGATTTTTAGTTTTTATACAAAACTCCTTTTTATTTTATAAGTCTTATTCTAGTATTCACATAATCACATAAACACATAAACACATAAGCGAGTACACATAGTTCGGTTTTTCGTTAGCTATTAATTACATAAACTAATTAATAAACAACTAAAATACAAGAAAATAACTTAAGATTCAGTTGCTGGAAATTTTTCAAGAAAATATTAATCTTTTATTTTTCACAAAACTTGACGGTTTCGTCGGTTTTGTCGGTTTTATGCTTAAAATGCGTTAATTCGGTTTTTCGTTTAAAATGTAACTTATAGATTATGAAAAATACTTGTTACATATATATTAATCAAGTTTTATAAGTTAACTTGTGAAAATATATTATTTTCATTTTTTGTTAATATTTTCTTAAAATAGCAACTTTTTAACGTTTTCGTGTCGGTTTGCACGACACGAACCGTTTAGGACTAAGTTTTATCATCTTGTCCTTTTCTCATGTATTAAATTATGTTATACATGGGTATTTTAACACTTTAGGGGCTGTTCTAATACAGTCCTTAATAGTTGTGTCGGTTTTGCTTAAAAAGCCGATTTTTTGACCGTTTAAGTTACCGACAAGTCAAATAAATTACACAAGTCTATACTAATCATCCTATGAACTAAATACACATATAATAACATATAATTCACCATAAATATCAGTTTTGACCATGTTACTAGTTAAGCTTGTTATTTTCATATGAACAAATATCATATTAATACCCAAATGTACAGGTTCAAATCATCATATCATCTATGTATAAGTTCAAGCAGTTCATTAACCAATCAAATCATGAATTTCCTAAGTGTTTAACTAATAAAGTTTTCTATTATAGTAACTTTTAATTTTTGATAATTCTATTTAATTCAATCTTCCCACTTTGATTAAGTACAATTCTAAGTTTAATTCATTCAATTAGTTTGATAGGGTCTCATGCATCCTAAGTGTTCTATCCAGTTTTGATCTTTTAATTAACTAAGCAACAAAGTTTCCATTTTTGGTAAGTTGTTTGCTAATTCAATTATTATGTTAGCTAATCAATCCTTTAATCTTGCATCCTATCTTAGTTTTAAGTTTCCATTAATCACATATTTATCACATTCATCACAAGTATTCAAATCAAAATCCAAATTTCAACTTTTCTTAAATTAAAGTTTCTTTATTTAGTAATTTTTACAATCTTTGTTAATCTTCAAGTTCCAACTATTAGTTCTAGCATATAACCTCTCTTACTTTCAATTAAGTTATTCCATATTACTTTTGATCAATCCATCCAAAATCCATAATAAATCCAAAACCCAAAAATCCCCAAATTTTCCACTTATGAACATACTCTTGTTTTGATTATCTCTAACAACAATTTCACAATAATCCATGTACATATTATCAAACTATTGATCAATAATCAATCCAATTTCATTCTAACAACAAACCCTAACATTAATTTTATCTATGATTATACCAAACTATCAAGTAATCCAACAAGACTTCTAATCAATCTTAACAATCAATGCATAGACTTCAAGATGAGTGTATGCATGTATAAATGGGTTTAATTCCTCCTCTTACACATACACACATACTCACGGCTCATACACACACACACAAGCATCCAAAATTTTTAATCTCTAAGATCAATCTCAACCCATGAACACCTATTCTAACCAAATTAACCATAGAAATTAACTTATAAACATAACTTGTGTTCTTGAGGATCTAAGAATGAAAATGAGAATGAGATGGGTGTGAATATGATGATCCTTCCTTCTAATCTTCTTCCTAGTTGTTAATCTTAAAAGTTCTTGATCTAGATTTGATTGAAAGTGTGTGTGTTTATGATTAGAGATTTTGAATTTGAGTGTGTGTGAATGTGGGTGTGTGTGTCGTGGGTTTTAAAGAGAGAAAGAGATGAGTGTAGTGTGATGAGTAATGGGGTAGAGTGTAAGGTGGAGGAGTGGGGTTGGTACAACACAACACATTCTAGAACAAGTAATGATTGCATGGGGAGTTGGAATGTTTTGATTGGAACAAGTGTGGTGTTGAGGTGTCCAAGAGAGGGGTGGTGGTTTTGAGAAAACAAGGGGTGGAATGGTTTTGGGTTAGGTTGGTTAGTGGGTATTTAAGCAAAAATCTTAAGTTTCTGTTTTAGCGTCTAACGAATTTTAGCTAATCAAACGGATCCATTTTCTAATAATTTTTGTCAGACTTTGAACGAAATTGGATTCTTGATAATACAAGCCTAAGAAATTAATTTTTGGAAATTGTTGACGTTGGGTCCTTACCGGGTCATTCACCGACACTTGGGTTACTTATTTTGCAATTTTTGCGATTCGAGTCTTCTAAAATTAAGTTTATACACTATCTCGACTACTTTAATATGTATTTTAATTTTTCAAGATCATTTATCTTCTTTAAGGATTTATTTACTTTTTGACTCGTTACCCGAGGTTATTCCACGTTAGGCTCATTACCTTGCGATTTTTGCACTTTTTGTTGACTTTGAAACGTCTAGATCACTAATAAAGAAGATTTTTCTCATAAAGATGAAATTTTATTGCTAATCGAGATTATATTAATCACGGTTTAGGCTAATTTTTAGCCGGATGCCACATAAATAGGGTGTCGAACACAAGGAGTATGTGGTCAATGCAAATTGTGTAAACAAATTTAGTATTATGAAGTAGTAAATTGTAGTGCTGATCACACAAGCAAATAAGTTGGTTTTAATAAAAATTAAGCAAATTCACGAATACAAGCAATTAACAAGAAGACTCATCCCCGGGGTTCAATAATGTAATTAAACAGTTTCTCATGCAATCTAACAGATTAATTATCACAGACTGACTACAGACTGATTAACGAGTTAAACCTTAGGCACCAATAATCGCTAACACACGGCACTGGTTATCAAATGGTCCCTGCCAGTGTGACTCAACTAAGGGCAATTGTGTGCTTCGTTGTATTCAATCTAGTTAAACAACCCTATTAGCAGTTACTATAGTAACCGACAAACTAATCGTTCTGATCAACGTAAACCTAAACCGATTGAATGCACAACAATAGTAAATATCAATACTCATAGATCAATCAAGGATAATTACAAATAGTATGTTCATGGTTACAATCAAAACTGAAATAAATACAAACTCTACATCCCGGGAACGAATCGGAGAGATTAGCCGAGCCTCGACATCATGGAATCATCAATAATGATGAAATAGAACATGTATGTGGTCTCGGTATGATTTGGTATGGTAGAATCGGCCTCCGTGTGCTCTGAAAATCGCATGGAACATGATATGAGATGATAGGGTCGTGAATGATGAAAATTTCTTAAAACTCTAGCTGCCCCGTCAGAGCCACCCATCGCGATACGTGATGGGGTCTTCACTGGTCTATCGCGTATCGCTATGGACCAAAAAGTCAGACCTCATTTATGTACCACCGCGATATGCGATGGGTCTTCAAGCATGCCCATCACGTATCGCGATCGGTCTTCTCACTAGCAGAAATCTTTTGTTTTTTCTCGTTTCGCGTGCTGGATGTCCTAGGTCTTCATCTCGTGCCTCAACAGGTTCAAAATAGCTGCTTTAACATCTATGACCTGAAATGCAACAGACACGTATGAAGTATTGAATTTTCCACAATAAATCGTTAAAACTAATAAATGAACGAACTTAAATATATACAAATTAACCAACCATAAATATACCAAGTAATAGAAAATAGTATACAAATTTTGACCAGTGAATGAGTTCTTGCTATGATGTAAATTATAAAATTGATTGTTAAGTTATAGTTTTAGTTTGTTAGATTCTTAGTTTTAATTTGTTAGTTTGTTAGTTTTTGTTAGTTTCTTATTTTAAATTTGTTTGTTTGTAATTGTTGATTTGTAGGTATTATGAATATATCATATATTTTCAAAGTGTACCATCGAACCTTGGATCATCATCTTCAAGTAGTGACCCGTCAAAAATAAATTTTGATGATCTATCATGGGATCCTTCCAAAAGGCAACCAATTTCATCTTATCACCCAAGTCAAAAAGATGAAATTAGACGGGCATATCTACTTAGAGATCCATTTCTAATGACGGTGCATCTTTTATTGTGTAATGAACTTTTCCCGAACTTCAAACTGACCTGGAATTTTTTATGTCCGACTCTATGAAATTGAAACATCTGCATCATCTGAATAAAATTATTGGATCCCCCACTGGATGTAAACAGAGCAATATACTTGTATTTGTTTTCATCAATAATCAACTTGGTATTTTTTTAAATAGTAACCTGATAAACAAACAAACACCTACTTTCAGTGCCAGCAATGAGGCTGGGCTGGGTGGTCGACCGACCCTGACCCATCACCCTCATCTAGATAGGTCTGAATTTTTCCTTTTAAAATTATACATAATTTTTGAAAAAATATATTTTTAAGGTTTAAGCCCAAATTACTCGACTAATTTAAGGCCCAAGCTTTTTTCATTTTCATCTTCAGCCCAAATATTGTTCACGATACTCGGAGACAACCCTGTTTGCTATCTTGACCTAATTTCAACCAAATCTATGCACGGTTTACCGGAATTCACAACCACCAAAAACTAATTTCAACAATTAGAAATGAACATACAAACTTCAGATGACAAGTCAAATAGATGTCTGGAAAATGAAAAAAAAAGAACTTCAGATAGAAACTCATGCCGGAGCATCGTACTCGTACTCGCCTTTCGTCATGAACTACTTGTTTAGAATCTCTCGTCTCGGTCACCTATATATTATATATAAGTATTTATATTTTATAAAAAGTTCAAAAATCAACCCCAATATGATTAAAATCTCCGACTAAAGTAAAACGACGATTCATTATTAGAAGCATTCTTGTCCATGGATCGATACTTGATTCTTACCAATACTATCCTATATATACGATAGGTACACTTGCCTATTTTGTGTGTGTTTAGTCTTAGTAGAAAACACTTTTATAAATTTAAAACACGATCTTGTGCAAAAGCTGAATATCTAATCCCGTTACATTTTACCAACACCGCACGCACGCATCACGTACCTACATGAATTTAACAGGTAAAAGGTAAAACCTTAATAGGTTTCGTGTACTAAACATGTAGACACAAAATTACTTGTTATTTTTCATGTCAAAACAAGTATAATACCTATTTACGTGTTAGGGACCTGTTAATACCTGGTTATTTTTAAAATTATATATATATACATATATATATATACAATATAGTTATATTATATCCCATTATCCCTAACCCTAAATTCATTCTTACAAACATCCAGGCCCAGCCGTCGCCTCTCATCATCCATCCCTTCCTCCCGTCGCCGGCCATCCTCCCGTCGCCGGACATACTCCTGTCGCCGGTATTCTTCTAGTTGCCGGCCATCACCTGTCTCCGTCGCTAGTTCTGTCCATCATTCCATCTTCAGTCAGCCATAAATACTAAATTCATCTTCAGCCATCATTCCATCTTCAACTCACATTACCGTGTATAATCGTGTATACCAGGTAATAACAGGTTCATGTTCGTGTTTGGGTTACAGGTACACGATAAGTTTTCGTGTCATGTACAGGTATACACATTTCATGTTCGTGTCTTATCGTCTACGGGTATACATGATATGCCAGGCCTAGATGGGTTTGACAATTAAAGATTTTTAATGAGGGCTTGGTGAACCTTTAAATGTGGCAGGATGTTACACAACCTATTTGATTACCGTGTAGATGGATCATTATATTTACATAATGCAAGTTATATTAATGTTGAACATCTTCTCATAATATTTTTTGCGTGGAGAGGCGCATTTATTTAGCCGATTTGATGTGTTTTCTGAGAGAGGATGAAGCTTTGAAGGCGATACGCCTCTTTGATGGGAACGTGAAACAAATGAAATCAGTAAAGGAGCTCTCAAAAACTGGGTAGTAAGTTCACAATATAGGTGTATGTTATGGTTCTTGTTAATACATATCTTGGGTAGTAAGTTCACATTATAGGTGTATGTTATGGTTCTTGTTAATACATATTTTTTTCATTATTCCACTTTAATAACAGAGGCACGTATAGGCTTACCCTATCACGCACTATCGTTATGTCACTAACACCCTTAATAGACCCCTTACCACTTCTATCACACTTTCATCTACTTGTCTACAACACACTTCCTATCAGTTTAACATTTACATAATAAGCAAGTCACACCATAACATTCACACACTTATAATCACTTACAGATTATTTCCTTTGCCGACACGTGCAATTTCCGAAGATCTTTCACGTACAGTCAAGCTTTCTTTCATAACGTTCATACATCATCCTTATATTACATACAATATTCATATCTTTATTTATAACCTGACAGTACGTGCAATATCCGAAGATCGTTCACGTACCGACAAGCAATCACTCGTATCTATCACATATATCATACATGGCATACACTTACCATTTAAGGTAAGTGTATTAACTATCATATCGAGAATGCACACAGCCCCGGAAACATAACAAGGAAATGGGCTAGAAACTCACCTGGATCATGTTCCTTTCTCCGTTAATCATTAATCCTTTCTTTAGTTGAGCTCTGCTAACTGTTTATAAATCACACGTATTAAACTCGTCCTATATGATCTTCAGCCAAAATGGCTAAGTCTAGTGTAATCTAATGGTTCGTCTAGATTACATTTACTTAGATTATTTTATTTATTTACTTTTATGGTATTATTCTTTTAATTATTTAATATTTTTAATTTCTATTTCATTCTTTTCTTTATCGATTTCCCGTCATGTATTTATAAGTTTGTTCACATTTAAACGTATGTGTCTATATAAAGGACACTCGGGTTACCCCTTACTTGTGGACTTCCAAGTGTAATTTTTAGGTGTACATTTAAACGAGTACTTATTCTTGGGCGCTCAACGAGATCGATTATAAGCAATCAATTCACTTTGTAATGTAATCGGGTAGTCGTTCATAGTAACCGAACTATAAGTGATCGGGTGTAAGGAACGGAATAGGACTCGGGTTGTAGTCGGGCTTGGCTAAATTTTGGGCCATGTATAGATATTACTAACTAGAATAAAAGGCCCAAGCTATCCAACCCATCTAGTACCCCTTCTGGCCCACTCTTTCAAGCCCAATACCATCAAGCAGTGTATGCGAGTCTTATGTGTATGTATACAAGTCAATTATACAGATCCAGGGCATAATCAGTTTCATTTTAATCGAAGCTCAATGTAAGCGAAGTAATTGTTAGCGAGTTCTAGTGTAATCGACTTAGGGTTGTTGTAACTGATCTAGTTTGTAAGCGACGTAGGGTAATCGGGGTTCACTGTAATCGACTTGGTATTGTATGCGCTATGGTGTAATCGGCTAAGGAGTGTAATCGAGTATACTGTTTGAAATCGAATTGACTGGTAATTGGGTCTTGCAGATGTATGCGAGTATGTATATACCTATTGTTATTGTATGCGAACTGTGTAGGTATATATTGTGATGTATGCGAGTATTGTTTGTTGTAATCGAATTCTAGGTTTGTGTGTTCAATCGTAATCGATGTCTGATTGTATGCGAATGATATTGTATATATATTGTAATCGACGAGATTGTGAGCGATATTCAGGCTGTATAGGAGTTCAATTGTGATCGGCTCAGGTTGTATGCGAGTTGTGTATATAACGATGTCCATAAGAGATCGATTACACGGTAATCGACTTGGATTGTATTCGAATGTTACTTGTAATCGAGGCTAGGGTAGTCGAACACTTTGTAATCAACTGGTAGACTCAACGATTGTAATCGAGGTGTGCTTGGCTGCAAGATAACGATGACCTGAAGTTTTCCCCACTGTATTTTGGGTTTGGGCTGGGCAGATGGGTTTTGGATATCACCCACTGCCCGTTTATCAGTATATTATTATTATTATTATTTTTATTATTATTATTATTGTTACAAACCTTTAACATGAATCGATCTTTCCCCTTAAGCGCTTTCGTGACCATTTCCGGGTAAGACTTGAGTCGGGAAATCATAAAGTTTGGATCTTTAATCTTTAAACATCCAAACTAGATCTAGGGTTTCTTTTAAAGAGTCGTTCATGCGTATGAGTTCGTTAAGCTCCATTTTAATATCAAGTTGTCAACTTTATATTTTGTTTATAACTGATCTAATCTAGGTTTAAGTTTCAAGGCCAAACGTTAATGAAAACGTAATCTTTAAAGATCAAGTACATACCTTTTCGTGTTCGTTTGTTGTCGTTTGGCTTAGTTATGTACTTAAATATTGGATCTATCTTGTATATGGACGATTTAGTAATATTTAGCGTTCAATCTTGCTTCTTCTTTCTTTCTTTCTCTTGGCCGTTTATTGTAAGGTGTATGTGTCTGTTCTTAAGTGTGTGTAGAGATTATGGAAAGGATGGAATGAGAGTTAGGGTTTTAGGATGGTTTAAGGGAGTATTTATACCCCTTAAAGCCCATGGACCTAAGGCCCATTACCCTTTAACCCACCTTAATTATTCCAAGTCCATGATCCTTTCTTTCTTTAATACTAATTAATTATTTTACACACGACAACTTAACGAAATCTTTCTCTATTTAATATTATAATTTTTCTATTACTCCGAATAATTTTTAAGCCATAAATAAATAATATATTTAAATATTATTCTTTGAAAATCCGGGATGTTACAAGTCTTCCCTCCTTAAAGAGGTTTCGGGGAGCTCATCCTTGGCACAAGGAACACTTCCCGTATTCACGTACTCTCTTAGATCGTCTTTGCATTCTGGGTTATCCTTGTTACTCCTGACTTGTAGTCACCGAGCGGTGTTCATGTGCTTTAGCTATTCGAGGTAGCTTGTCCATGAGGCCCTCGATGTTTCAAGTCTCATCTCGTCCTTCCAATGGACTTTGTTTCGTATCGTTTAATACTATTGTCTAAACGAAATTTATAACATAAATAATCATTCATAATCAACCCAATATATTACACGTCATAGATAAGCATAAGTTTTAAATCTTAACACAATTCAAGTTCTTAGGCAATCCTACTTAAAACGAAATAAAAGTAATACGTAAGCAATTATTCCTTCGTCGAGCGCTCCTTTCTGCAGTTTCCTAAGCCTTTACCTGTTTGCTCCTCCCGCCTCTATTTCCTTGCAATCCTAGATATGTGACCCGACTTACCACACTTGTAACACTTCTGGTCCTCGGTGCATTCACGAGAGATTTGTCCCTTCTTCCCGCATCGGTAGCATTGGTTTGGACCAGCCTTGCATTCTCCCAAGTGCATTTTCCCACACACTTTGCATGTTTCCTTGTCTGCAATCTTTTGTGTCTTCTTCCCTGCGTACTCCATGACATCTGCCGACCGTTTGGTTCCTTTCCCTCCTTCCTTATCTTCAACTTCCACATCATCCGCCACTAGATCATCATAAACCATCTCTGCTAGCTCAACTACAGACTCAAAGGTAGCAGGTTTGTTAGCCTTGACTAACGTCCAGACCTTTTGGGGAAGCCCCCTAACGTAGCACTTGATCCGTTACTCCTCAGTGTTCACCACGTCAGGCACCAGCCTAGACATGCGGTTGAATTCAGTGGTGTGCTCGCGATGTGTCATCTTCCCCGCTTTCAGATTCAGAAACTTCATCTCGGCCCTCTCAACCTCGGCATCAGCACAGAACCTTTTCATCACTAACTCTTTCAGATCCTCTCACCGTATTGCCCTAATCCCCTCCTGACCTTTCCTCTCTTCAACCGTCTCCCACCAGTACATTGCTTCGTCACCGAATGATTGAGTAGCATAACCCACAACTATTAGGACGGCATTCGCTAATGCGAATGATTTAATCCATTGCGGTTATCCATTGAAGAGTAGCGATTGCGTCTTCCAATCCAGTTAGCTTTGGCGGGTCACATCCTTTGAAGGACTTATAGTTGCACCCACCTCGGCCTCTCTTCATGTCATCAAATTTCCCAGACTTAACCCCACTCGAGGCCTCCCTTTCTCCTTCTTTATCTCTCCTACCATCACCACCCGCCCTTAAGCAGTTCTTTCACGGCTTCCAGCAGACCCTCTAGGAGTCATATTCTTCACAGCAGTGCTACAGCTTGGACAATAGCTGCTTGAATTGCGGGATCTAGTTGAACCCCTTCGTTGTTGTTCGGGTCACTTCCAGCTGCGCTTCCTTCATCTCCGGTGTTGGAAGCTGTCTCAACCGAAGGTTGTTGGGCACGACGAGGCCTGCCACGACGTCCAGTTAGCCATTGTATTCTAAAAGAGAAAACACAAACGTCATCACTCAAGTAACTATTTAGTATAAGGATAGTAAGGCTAACAGGTAATAATAGTGGCCAGCTGTGATTAGCTGATCACGTTACTTTCCGTGTCCTATACACTTCCTCTTATGAGTCTATTTGTGCTGATTCTAATCTTAAACAGTTAATCAATCAAACAATCAAGATTTCCTATACATATCAATCAAGAGAATATTAACATTTATTACTTAACCATACACTTTACCTTTACTGGGCTTGCTTGAGTGACACATGGCATTCTTAAACTGGCATCTTCTTACTTAAATCTCATTCTCTGTTCGAGTCTAAGCATGTAGGATGCTTAAATATCTTGAACTTTGCTCTGGTACCAACTTGTAAGGCCCCGTTACCGTTGCCCTACTTTGGCGTCGGATTTACTCATAAACACAGTTATAAATATTATAGTTAATTAAAACATTACGCGGAATATAAAACTTTCATAATCATTACATAATAATTCATAACCTATCTTGAAACATTCATCTTGTCTTTCAAAATCAAAACATAACTTATAAAACACAACAAGTCTTCAGATGCCAGACTCTTATTCTTCTGCCAAGTGTCCCCGCTCAAGCCAGCTGTCTCATCCTACTCACCTGCGTGCATACTAAAAAGTCAGCTACGTTGAGTGAGTTCTAGTTAATCAAGCATCTTACATACAACCATTACATGTAATTATATACGAGCCCGAAGACACATAGTCCACTATCTATACAACTTACCTTACCGCTTAACCACTTACCTGACACTTACGTCTTAGCCACTTGTTTAAAGGAGTAGTAGAGGCTTACCCTCCCACATTCTCTCGTTATGCCACTTTAATAACGGAGACACTTAGAGGCTTGTCCTCACTCTCATTATGCCACTTTAATAACGGAGGCACGTAGAGGCTTGTCCTCCCATGTTCTCTCATTATGCCACTTTAATAATGGAGGCACGTATAGGCTTACCCTATCACGCACTATCGTTATGTCAATAACACCCTTAATAGACCCCTTACCACTTCTATCACATTTTCATCTCCTTGTCTACAACACACTTCCTATCAGTTTAAGATTTATATAATAAGCAAGTCACACCATAACATTCACACACTTATAATCACTTAGAGATCATTTCCTTTGCCGACACGTTCAATATCGAAGATCGTTCACGTACCGAAAAGCTTTCTTTCATAACGTTCATACATCACCTTACATTACATACAATATTCGTATCTTTATTTATAACCTGACAGTACGTGCGATATCCGAAGATCGTTCACGTACCGACACGCAATCATTCGTATCTATCACATATATCATACATGGCATACACTTACCATTTAAGGTAAGTGTATTAATTATCACATCGAGTATGCACACAGCCCTGAAAATATAACAAGGAAAGGGGCTAGAACCACACCTGGATCCTGTTCCTTTCTCCGTTAATCATTAATCCTTTCTTTAGTTGAGCTCTGCTAGCTGTTTATAAATAACACGTATTAAAACTCTTCCTATATGATCTTCAGCAAAAATGGCTAAGTCTAGTGTAATCTAATGGTTCGTCAAGATTACATTTACTTAGATTATTTTATTTATTTACTTTAATGGTATTAGTCTTTTAATTATTTAATATTTTTAATTTCCATTTCATTCTTTTCTTTATCCATTTCCCATCATGTGTTTATAAGTTTGTTCACATTTAAACGTATGTGTGTATAAAAAGGACACTCGGGTTACCACTTACTTGTGGACTTCCAAGTGTAATTTTTTGGTGTACATTTAAACGAGTACTTATTCTTGGGCGGTCAACGAGATCGATTATAAGTAATCAATTCACTTTGTAATATAATCGGGTAGTCGTTCATAGTAACCGAACTATAAGTGATCGAAGCTCAATGTAAGCGAAGTAATTGTAAGCGAGTTCTAGTGTAATCGATTTAGGGTTGTTGTAGTTGACACTGTTTGTAAGAGACGTTGGGTAATCGGGTTCACTGTAATCGATTTGGTATTGTATGCGCTATGGTATAATCGGCTAAGGAGTGTTATCGAGTCTACTGTTTGAAATAAAATTGACTAGTAATTGGGTCTTGCAGATGTATGTGAGTATGTATATACCTATTGTAATTGTATGTGAACTGTGTAGGTATATATTGTGATGTATGCGAGTATTGTTTGTTGTAATCGAATTCTAGGTTTGTGTGTTCAGTTGTAATCGATGTCTGATTGTATGCGAATGATATTGTATATATATTGTAATCGACGAGTTTGTGAGCGATGTTCAGGCTGTATAGGAGTTCAATTGTGATCGGATCAGGTTGTATACCAGTTGTGTATATAATCGATGCCCATAAGAGATCGATTACACAGTAATCAACTTGGATTGTATTCGAATGTTACTTGTAATCGAGGCTAGGGTAGTTGAACACGTTGTAATCAACTGGTAGACTCAACGATTGTAATCGAGGTGTGCTTGGCTGCAAGATAACGATGACTTGATGTTTTCCCCACTGTATTTTTGGTTTGGGCTGGGCAGATGGGTTTTGGATCTCACCCACTGCCCGTTTATCACTATCATTATTATTATTATTGTTATTATTATTATTATTGTTACAAACCTTTAACATGAAGCGATCTTTCCTCTTAAACGCTTTCGTGACCATTTTCGCGTAAGACTTGACTCGGGAAATCATAAAGTTTGGATCTTTAATCTTAAAACATCCAAACTAGATCTAGGGTTTCTTTTAACGAGCCGTTCATGCGCATGAGTTCATTAAGCTCCATTTTAATATCAAGTTGTCAACTTTATATTTCATTCATAACCGATCTAATCTAGGTTTAAGTTTCAAGGCCAAACGTTAATGAAAACGTAATCTTTAAAGATCAAGAACATACCTTTTCGTGTTCGTTTGTTGTCGTTTGGCTTAGTTACACAAACACACCTGTAAATATCTAACAAATATTGAGTGTGGATGTCTACATGTGTTCTCGTGTCATTGAGAGATATTGCAAGCACTATTCGATCTTGGAAGACATTAACTTAAAAGAAATAAAATATATTTTTAAAACTTACCTAAAAAACTTATTTGTTTTTATTATTTTTATGCCTATAAATGGCCTTGCTTGTTTCATTTAAAGATTCTGAATTAAAATATTATGAATTAACAAGAACCACTATGTGAACTTACCATTAAGTTTATGAGAGCTTCTTTACGGAATTCATTCGTTTCAAATTCACCATCAAAGAGCCGTATTGACTAAAAATGCGAGTACAAGCAAATTACAAAATACGGTGATAAAATGTTAAACATAAATACAACTTGCGTAAAGTAAATATAATGATCCATTTATACGGTAGTATGATAGGTTGTTTTATATCCTGCATAGGAATTGCAATGGGTCGGGTTTAGGTAATTCCAAACCCATATCGTATTATTAAAGCTCATCCCAAACCCGTCCGGTATTGCTCTGGTAATTACCCGTCAGGTTTTGGGTTTTCTTACCGGGTTTTGACAAAATATAAAATCTTTAGCACACCATTAAGAGACGACCATGGACACGTACAAATATCCTAAGACATCTTACATCCTATCTTAACTAAACTATAATAATACAATAGATAGTTATATTAGATTTTGTTTCAAGGAAACGAAAATTCAAACGATAGAATAATTGATATATTTGTATTTCACTGTATCCATGTTAGGGATGAGCTCGGGATGTTACCGGTACCGATCCCGAAAATTGGAAATAATTGGTAGTAGTACCAAAATCCTCGGTTCGGTACCAGTATTTCGTGAAAAATTCGGAAAAATACCGATACTGTACCGAACCGATACTGAAAACTAAAAACTTGGTACCGATTGGTAGGACTGGCAATGAAACCCGAACCCGATGTGAAAACCCGAAACCCTACATAAATGGGAAGGGTAATACCCGACCCATTAGTGTTTAGGACTAGTTTTAAAATTTTTCGTGGGTTTGAGACGGGTTTGGGATGAACTTTAATAACCGGGTATGGGTTTGGGAATACCTAAAACCGACCCGAACCCGACCCATTGCCATCAAAGTTCAAGTAGCCATCAAAATCCAAGCTACTCAAAAATCGAAGAAATGTTAATCCAGATCATGACCAAAACAAATGAAGTAGAGAAGAAGGTCGACTCAAGAGCTGTTGATATCAGCGGAGTATTGTTAAAACATGAAGCCAACCTAAAAAGTCTACAAGCATCATTACAGAATCTAGAAACTCAGATCGAACAAATTTCCCGATAATTATCCGAAAGACCACCCGGCACTCTTGCAAGCAACACAATCACCAACCCGAATGCAACAACTCACGCTGTTACACTCAGAAGCGGTACAACCACTGTTGTCTCACCAATTTTAGAACCAGTTACGGAAAAGGAATTCCCTGATAAATCGCAGGAAAAACTGATCTCAACGGGCACCGTACAACCCAAGGAGCTAGTCTGAACTTCTATTCCACCTATTCCATACCCTAGACGGCTGAAGCAGGAAATATTAGAAGCTCAGTATGAGAAGTTTTTAGAACTCTTCAAACAACTCCACATCAACATCCCTTTTATAGAAGCCATCGCCCAAATGCCAATATATGCCAAGTTCCTCAAGGAAGTGCTGATAAACAAGAGGAAGCTGGAGGAGCTATCACATGTCACCCTAAGTGAAGAATGTTCAGCAGTTCTCCAAAACAAGCTGCCAACATAAATGACCGATCCAGGGAGCTTTACTATCCATTGTCTCATAGGAAATTTGTCTGTTAGCAATGCCTTGGCCGACCTAGGAGCTAGTATTAACCTAATGCCTTATGCGGTTTTTGCAAAACTAGGAATAGGTAAACCAAAACCCGCATGAGCGTTCAGTTAGCTGACCGATCTGTTAAATACTCTCGGGGCATTGTTGAAAACATGCTTGTCAAAATTGACAAGTTTGTTTTCCCAGTAGATTTTGTAATTTTAGATATGGAAGAAGACAAAAGTGTACCTCTGATTTTAGGAAGACTCTTTTTAGCCACTTCAAAGGCTATTATTGACTTTAGCGCCGGCAAATTCACTCTCAGGGTCAATGACAAGGCAATCACTTTTGACATAGGAAAATCTATGCAATATCCGCAACATCACGATGACACGTTATATTGTGTCGACATCATAGATTCCGTCATGAGTTGCTATATGAGAAATTCCTCCATCACTAACCCACTAGAAGCACAAGTCCTAACCGAAACCATCACCATGCCCATTTTAGAAAATGAAAATCTCAGTGCTGACTATCACGAAGCATCAGAAGTAGTATGTGAGATCACCGAATGTAATGAAAAACAAAACCATCAATCGAAGAACCACCAGCCTTAGAGTTAAAAAGAACTTCCAAGCTATCTCGAATACGCGTTTCTGAAGAAGACTCTCAACTCCCAGTAATTATTTCATCTCACCTTTCTAAAGAAGAGAAAGACGAACTTCTTCAGGTTCTTAAAAACCTTAAGAAGGCTATCGCATGGAAGATCATGGATATTAAGGGCATCGGTCCTTCGTTATGTACTCACAAAATCCTCATGGAGGAAGAATACAAACCCGTGGTCCAACATCAACGACGTCTCAATCCCAACATGCAAGATGTGGTGAAGAAAGAAGTAACCAGACTCCTTGATTTCGGATTAATCTACCCAATCTCAGATTCACCTTGGGTTAGTCCCATTCAGGTAGTACCCAAGAAGTGAGGAATGACAGTTGTAATGAATGATAAGGACGAGCTAATACCAATGACGACCATCATAGGCTGGCGAGTTTGCATTGACTACCGGAAACTTAATGACGCCACAAGAAAAGATCATTTCCACTTCCTTTCATCGATCAAATGCTTGAACGATTATCTGGGAAAATGTTCTACCGTTGTCTTGATGTATTTTCCTGATATTTCCAAATTCCCATTGCTCCTGAAGATCAGGAGAAAACCACTTTTACATGTCCGTACGGAACCTTCGCCTACCGAAGAATGCCATTTGGACTATGTAATGCTCCAGCCACCTTCCAGCGATGCATGGTGGCCATCTTTCACGAAATGATCGAACACTCTATGGAAGTATTCATGGACAACTTGTCAGTCTTTGGAGACTCTTTCGATCATTGCTTAAAAAAACTCGACAAAATGTTGACTAGGTGTGAGGAAGTAAATCTAGTTCTCAACTGGGAAAAGTGCCACTTTATGGTTAAAGAAGGCATCGTTCTCGGCCACAAGATTTCTCAAAAGGGATTAGAAGTTGATAAAGAAAAAATAGAAAATATCTCTAAACTTTCGCACCCAACTTCAGTAAAAGCCATTAGAAGTTTTCTAGGTCACGCAGGATTTTACTATCGTTTCATAAATGACTTCTCCAAAATCGCTAGGCCTATGAGCAAACTTCTGGAGAAAGACGCACCATTCGTCTTCTCTAAAAAATGTGTTAAATCATTCAACACATTAAAAGACAAGCTTGTCAATGCACCAATCATGACTACACCCTTCCATTCGATATCATGTGCGATGAAAGCGACTTTGCAGTTGGAGCCGTACTCGGACAACACAAAGAGAAACATTTTCACCCAATTTACTATGCCAGTAAAACTCTTAACGATGCGCAAGAAAATTACACCACAAAAGAAAAAGAGTTACTAGAAGTAGTATTTGCTTTTGAAAAAATTAAGATCCTACCTAGTTCTTTCCAAAAACATAGTTTACACCGACCATGCCGCCATACGATACCTCTTCAACAAGAAAGATGCCAAACCCAGACTTATCCGATGGATTCTACTACTCCAAGAATTTGACATTGAAGTTAAGGACAAGAAAGGAGCAGAGAATGTAGCCGGACCATCTATCATGCTTAGAATGCCCAGCTTCAAAGGAACATCATGAGGAAATTATCGATGATAATTTTCCACATGAAGTTCTCATGCATATCCAAGCAGTCATGTAGGACAAAGACGAAAGTCCTTGGTTTGCTGACTTCACAAACCATTTGGCTTGTAGAATCCTAAGAAAAGGGCTAACTCATCAACAACGGAAGAAATTCTTTCCGACCTTAAGTTCTACTTTTGGGAAGACCCTTACTTGTTTAGGATAGGTGCCGATCAAGTTATTCATAGGTGTGTAGCAGGAAAAGAAGCCTTAGATATTCTCAAACACTGTCATGAAGGACCTATTGGTGGACACCACAGTACCGCCACCACTGTTAGAAAAGTATTTGATGCTGGATTTTTCTGGCCCACCATATACAAAGACACACATGCTTTGATCCAAGCATGCGATGCTTGTCAAAGAGCCGAAAACATCTCAGCCAAAAATGAGATGGCTCAAAAAGGCATTCAGATTTGTGAAGTCTTTGATGTATGGGGAATATACTTCATGGGCCCATTTCCTAACTCTTTTGGAAACAAGTACATCCTCGTAGCAGTGGACTACGTATCTAAATAGGTAGAAGAACAAGCTCTCCCCACTAATGACGCTCGAGTAGTTGTACGAATTCTGAAAAGGTTATTCTCACGATTCGGTACTCCATATGCCCTGATCAGCGACAGAGGTATTCACTTCTGCAATGCTTTAATGGACAAAGTCTTAGCACGATATGGAGTTCACCACCGATTGGCAACACCATATCACACTCAGACCAGTGGGAAAGTAGAGGTCTCGAATCGAGGAATTAAAAGGAATTTAGAAAAAAACCATAGGGATGAATCGCAAGAATTGGGCAGAAAAATTAGATGACGTTTTGTGGGCCCTTAGGACAGCCTACAAAACCCCCCATAGGAACAACACCCTTCAAGCTTGTTTATGGGAAAACATGTCATCTACCGGTAGAACTAAAACACAAAGCTTACTGGGCTCTTAGAACAGTGAACTTTGATCTAATGTCCGCCGGTAGAAACCGGGAAGACCAAATTCACGAGCTAGAAGAACTAAGGGCATTGGCATATGAAAATTCCTGGTCTTACAAAAAAAAGACTAAACGTTTACACGACACCCATCTAAAAGGAAACAAAAAATTTCAAGTTGGCGATCGTGTACTCTTAAGTCTGTTATATAACACACGTTTACGTTTTTTTCTAGGAAAATTGAAATCTTGTTGGACAGGTCCACACATAGTTGAATCAGTTTTTTACTATGGGACAATTTAGATTTCAAATTCTAACGGCCACAAGTTCAAAGTTAATGGACATCGATTAAAACCATACATCGATGGACCATTCGAGACCGTCTCGGAGGTAGTAATCCTCCACCAAAACCAATGAGCATACTGGAAGTAGGGTCTGGCCAAGACCCTGACTAAACTAGGCATTGAAAATAGGTTAAGATAAAAATATATAATAAATAAATATAATAATAATAATAATAATAATAATAATAATAATAATAATAATAATAATAATAATAATAATAATAATAATTTTCAGTGTTATTATGCTTTGGATGTTTGTTGGTTGTTTGCAGTTTTATATTATACAGGTACAAAACAGGAAAATAGACGAATAACAGGGACGCTCTATTAAAATTTCGTTAACCCGTAGGGAAGTACCTCTCCATGTTAACCCACCGTACTTAATTAGAATTATTATCTTTTTATGAATCTTTTCACATTGAGGACAATGTGAGATTCAAGTGTGAGGAGGGGAATTACTTGACCAATTGCTTGCTCAACTAATTATAAAATTCTCTAAATAAACAAATTTTTTGTAGCAAACAAAGACTGTTTTTATAATAAAACCAAAAGAAAGTCTAAGAAAATTTTTGCAAATAACTAACTAAAAATCTATTATAACCAAAAAAGTGAAAAAAATAAAAAGAAGTTTTGTAATATTGAGAATAAATTTATGCAAAATATTACGTTTATACCCAATTCCTCTGTTACTGTGAGATAAATCTCATGCCATATAAATATTTTTTTCGGAAGCTTTGAGTGAGTCATATGTTTCGTGTGATCCAGAACCATTCTCCAAATTACAAATCCCAAAAATCCTAAACCAAAACCTTACCACTTTATCCCTCTCACCGGTAACATCTCGAAGGGATGGATCTGGGACAGGTGGATCCCGTAGGCTGTCAAGATAGCCTCAATAAACTTCGTTACAGGCAACCTGAAGTTCCCTGTAGTAAAGTGATCCACTTTCTTTGCCGGAGGATTAGTGGCAATAGAGCCCTTCGTCGGGTATTCGGGCTCCCGTTCATGAGCTAAGCCGTAAACGTTGACAATATCATTTCAAGACCACACGAAGCGTTGTATAAGGAAGAAGGTAATATTGTTACAATCCCCTCAAACCATTCTCCAAATTACAAATCCCAAATATCACCACTTTATCTCTCTCACCGGTAACATCCCAAAGGGATGGACCTGCGACAGGTGGATCCCGTAGGCTGTCAAGATAGCCTCAATAAACTTCGTTACAGGCAACCTGAAGTTCCCTGTAGTAAAGTGATCCACTTTCTTTGCCGGAGGATTAGTGGCAATAGAGCCCTTCGTCGGGCATTCGGGCTCCCATTCAGGAGCTAAGCCATAAACATTGACAATATCATCATAATCCTTCTTCTTAAAACTAAATACAACTTCGTCGATAGCAGAGGCACTCTTCTTGTTTCCTGTCATCAGAATAGAACAAAATGTACACAAGTTCTTGGAAAGATTATATCTGAGGATTGAAGAATAAATTCAGAGATCTCAGATCTAGAGTCGGAGAGGAAACGAAGAAGAATTAGAAGGAGATAAGAACGAAAAGAAGTTGGAAACGACCTATTTATACACATCGCAGTTAATGCGACAGATAAGACGCCAGTGGAGAGAGAAAACGCGGCCCAATTAGAGGGTGACACGTCAGGCGGGAAAGACGAAAAAGCAAAATAGACTACAGAAAGACGTCATATATGTCTTATCAATAGTCTTGCGGCAGTTCTCTTTCCGCCACGCCATCGCTTCCTTTCCACTTGAAAATTCAAATATCTCAAAAGAAAATATCTTAAATATAATATAGTAGGAAATTCACATGATGACAAAAAGACTTCCTTTCATTCATATTAAAAGATAATTACAAAATATGGAAAGAAATTACAAGTCAAGACTTATTCTATGGGTCTTGGGCAGACGCATCTTCCGGAGGAGTAGGCGGAGTATCATCTGATTCTCCCTCTAAATATTCCTTCAACTGGTCCACACCGTCACTCGCTGCGGCAAACCCAGGAAGCATGTCTTGCAAAGGAAATGTCAAATAGTCATATTCTTTAATACGCATATCATATTCCTGTGCGACATCAAGTCCGTGTAGCGGGTGTTCTTCAAAGGAACGACCGGCTTGAGCATACGCCACCCCTTCATTAAAGCCTGTCACGCGGCTGGAATTGGAAGAGGTAGTGAATAGGAAAGCAGGGCTATCCGCCAGCTCTGTTCCTTCCTTAATATATTTAATGACCTGCCAAGGAAAAAGAGATTCGTTAGCGGTTGGCAGCACAAAAAATATTGGTAATAAATAAAAAGGGGAAGTAACATACCGCGTTAAGGCCTCTCCGCCCGCTCTGCCCGTTCTTGAAGCTCATGGAACCCATCAGCTATTTTCTGTTTATCGTTTAAATATTCAGCTGCATGGGCTTCCGCCTCTTCACGCGCTTGTAGAAGCGAATCATAAGAGGCTTACATATCGGCAGCCCTTTTATCCTTAAGCTCCGCCTGTTCCTTTAGCAGCCTGGACTCCGCCTCAAGTTCCTGAATAATGGTACCTTGGCGGGTCACTTGGGCTTCCAAGGCTGAGTTTGCGTCAAGCGCTTTAGCCAAATCCTTCTTCTTCTTCTTCCTCTAGGCTTCATCCCGAGCAGCTTGAAGTACGGAATTTTTCTTGTTGCAAGAATCCCTCCGCTGACGAGATGCAATGGCATGTCTGTCTATTTCCTCCTTCTGCGCGATTTCAGCATCAGAAAACTTCCATTTGGCAGTACTGGCTGCCAAGCGCTGCTCACGGGCTTCCTTCCTAGCCTCGTAAGTTGCTCAAGTAATCTCACCCCATCTTTCCCCCATGGATCGCCACTCCCGCAAAACTTCTTGTCCACAAGCCATTGTATTGGCTAGAGACGAAATATAATCCATGTAAAGGTCGTGGCGAGAATGACCACGTTGAAAGATCTGCTCCGCAGGCGGGACACATTGATTGACAACGTCGCACAAGTGTCCGGATCTGTAAAAACAAGATCCTTTCACAATATCATAATTAGGGATGAACATATGGTCATATTCGCCTGGATTAGGCTCCCTATAATAGTCAAAATTTGATACTTGAGGAAGCACTAGGGGAGAAGAAGAAGAGTGAGGTGATGATTGACGAGGCGCATCATGCGCCACCACTCTTTCAACGTCCGATGGCGGACGTTGAGAATGCGATCCTTCTCCCTCACCTGCCAGAAAAGGTGATGGAGAGGTCAAAGATTGTGGTGGAGTTTGGTGCGAAGACTCGTGGGTCTTAGACGCTTCCTCATCCACAACGGCCTTCTCCTTGGAACTGGGAGCATCTCCTATCCCAAAAAGGTAGGCCTAAGGATCTTCAGTTTCCAATGGAGGAAGAGGAGCTTCTTTATTTCCCTCAGGAGGAGGAGACGGTGGTTTCTCTTCTTCCGGTGGTGGAGACGGTGGTTTCTCTGATGATACACCCCCGTCATTAACGATAATTGGATCTACACCGACAAAAGCATACTTAAGTATCAATGAAAGCATAAAAGAAAAGATAAAGTTGACAAATTGACTTACCGACCATCCCCTTCATACGTTCAGTAAGGCTGACCTTTTGTTCTTCGAACATTGTGTCCGACGTTTCTTCTTCGCCGGACCTCCTCACCATCCGCATGGCTAGCTCCCGCGTCACTTTCCTGGAAGGATTGAAGATCCTCTTCCGCTTCAATTCTGCCAATAGGTGCGAGATATATGAAATTTCAGGAGCAACATCAGGTTCTTCCTCTTCGTGGGATGACGATTCGTCACTCGAAGTAATAATTACGATCACCCCATAATAAGTAAGAATATTAAGCGGATAAGGATTAAGGATGTACGTACCTGTTTGGAAGATGTCTTCCGAGACTATCCGTTCTGCGCGCACCTTGGTCGGAAAAAAAAATTTCTCGAGTCCTGTCTAGGACAGAGAGATCCTTAACATCATGAATTCTTTTTTGAGGACAACCCGCATTGTCAAAAAGGGCCTTGAACATACTTGTTTCACCCGAAATATGCACAATGAAATTTCAAGAAGAAGTTGTACAAAATGAAAAAGTCAGAAAAATATATAAAATTTACGTTCGTTAACATCCACGAAGATAGGTTCCAAGACAGGATATGGCCATAGGCGGCTCATACCTGCCGACACCAACGCTAATTCCCGAATGGCTCGTATCGGAGTAGGCTTCAACATTAATAGGCGGAACCACTCTTGGTTCTCATGAGGAGCTGTAACTATATCCGACAACACCTCATTGGCCGGACGCCGGAACATGGTAGTCGGAATCACGTCTTCTGAAATCCAGAAAAATACTGTTCTCCAGCTTTAGCACCTTCACACAGTTCATTCCCAATAATCCTTCCGGGTATTGGGATGCCTCCGAACCATCCGCCTTGATTGACCAGTGGATAGAAGACAGGGAATCGATCTGAGGGGGTACCATCTCATTTTCCTGACACACAAATTCAA
This sequence comes from Bidens hawaiensis, assembly GCF_021521415.1. Taxonomy (NCBI): domain Eukaryota; kingdom Viridiplantae; phylum Streptophyta; class Magnoliopsida; order Asterales; family Asteraceae; genus Bidens; species Bidens hawaiensis. Next base: position 615 of record NW_027501513.1, on the reverse strand, counting down.
AATGTCTAATTTTGCATAAGTGTAAGTGGGTGTAATTGGGAAAGATGAATCCCATAGGCACTGTGTACCTTAATGAGAAACTTGGTTATCGGAAACCAAAGATTCCCATGGGTAAAGTAGTTGGCATAAACAACCATCTTTCCAACAGGTGGCCTACTGGCTATAGAACCGGCGGTAGGGAACTCAGGTCCCACTCCAGTGGAATGCCATAGGTGCGAACCAACTCTTCGTATTCTCTTTGATTCCGGTCAATCTCTATAGTACCGATGTTTGGTTTCAAAGATCTCGTATCACTGCCATTGGTTCAACGGTGAACGGAAAACAGTGAGCAATATTGAAGAGAATTCGCAAACTAAATTGGGAGATTGGAAGAAAAAGCAGAAGAGATTGGAAAATCAAAGGCGATAAAACTTCGAAAGAAGATAACATCCACTATTTATACCCATTGCAATTAATGCGATTGGATACGAACAGTGGAGAGAGAAACAGGTCATCCACTGAGCAGACGCCAAGTCACGTGGGAAACCCGAAAAAGTGAAAAAGGTACACAGTTGGGTACAGTGACAGCCGACATAAACGTCTCGTCACATATTCATGAGCCTGCAAGTAGTCAAC
>NW_027501512.1:0-74265 GCF_021521415.1 Bidens hawaiensis | reverse complement strand
ATGTATAATAATTTAGTTAAACCGAGTTTTTTTTATTTTTTATTTTTTTATGAAACCGGGATGTTAAAATAAGAATTTTGGTTTTTTTACTTTTATCATTTTTGTGTTTTTTTTTTAATTTATGATTTTTTTTAATTTTGGTTTTTTGTGGTCCAAAATGGTTCTCAAAGTTTTCAATTTCAAAAATGTTCTCTCATGATCCTGATCCTATATATATATATATATATAAATCAGTCGGGCTTGCTCCAATGGTCAGGAACATGATGGATGACCCGTGTATCCCGGGTTCGATTCCTGATTTTTCAACATAGCTGTCGTGCCTTTGGGCAGGGTGAGCAAACTGGGTTCTACCGGGAACGCCAAGCCAAACTTGGACGCCAGCGTGGATCCCGATCATGTCAACATAGCTGGCCTGAGTGGGGTTGTGGGGCGCGAATTGGTCACACGGTGCTAGCTATATTATACATAGCTGGCCTGACTGGGTTCTTATATTGTACATATGTGTATAAAAAACATGTATGTACATATATGTAAATATTATACATATATGTATAATTTAGCTAAACCGAGACGTTTTGTTTATGAAACCGGGATGATAAATAAGAATTTTGGTTTTTTATTTTGATTTTTTTTATGATTTTTTTTTATTTTTGGGTTTTTTGTGGTCCAAAATGGTTCTTAAAGTTCTAAATTTCAAAACAGTTCTCACATGATCTTAATCATATATATATATATATATATATATATATATATATATATATATATAATCAGGATCATGTGAAAACTATTTTGAATTTAGAACTTTGAGAACCGTTTTAAACCATAAAAACCCAAAAATTTTAAAAAATCATAAAACAAAAAAAACGCATAAATAAAAAAAGTAAAAAAACCAAACTTCTTATTTATCATCCCGGTTACATAAAAAAACATCTCAATTTAGCTAAATTATACACATATGTATAATATGACATATATGTACATACACGTTTTTTTCATACACATATGTACAATTTAAGGTAAATGATAATGTATATATGTGTACATTGCATAAACAGATATAAAATAAAATTATACACATGTGTATAATACGAAGTTTTTTTTTATGAAACCGGAATGAAATATAAGAATTTTGGTATTTTTACTTTTTTAAAATTTTTGTTATTTTTTGTTTTATAATTTTTTTAAATATTTTGAGAGGTTTTTTTTCCGCTTAAAATGGTTCTCAAAGTTCTCAATTTTCAAATGGTTCTCTTAGAATCCTTCCCCTATATATGTATATATATATATGGGTGGGTTATAATAAAAAGAAATAGTTTTCTAGGAAGAGTAAGAATAAAGGTAGGTCATTGAATCTATGATCTAGTGGTTGAGATTAGTAGTTTTTAAATTGCAAATAGTTTCTTAGGATTAAGGATTTATGCTATATAGTATCCTAACTCTAATTTTTTTTGTCATTTCTACTCTTTATTACAAAACTATGTATTTTTATTTTAACACTTATATGTATATATATAGAGAGAGAGAGAGAGAAATGTTCAAATAAGAATAAGGAGTTTCCTAGGAATGGTAAGAACCAACAAAATTTTGACATTTGGCATGACAAATGATGGTGAAAGAACAATTCTATGAAACAATGTCGGTTACAATGATAAAAGAGTAATTCTAGGAAACTATGTCGGTTATTGGTAATTTTAAATCTCAACCATTGATTAACATGATCCAATGGCTATTATTTATTCCTAGTCTTCCTAGGAAACTACTTATTTTTAGGATAACCCTCATCTATATATACACACACACACACACACACACACATATATATAGAAAATGGTTTAAATAAAAATAAGGAAAAATTACAAATTTTGTCCTTTTGAATTACATAAATTATGGAATGAGTCATTTATCAAAAATAGTTTCACTCTTTGTCCTTTATTTGGATGTTTGCCATGGTTTTTGTCCTTTAAGCTAACGCCCGTTAACTTATACTGTTAAACAGCCACATGTGCATAAAATATGATGCGCATAATAGTCTTTTCTTCTGTAATAAAAATAAATAAATAATACATATTTTTTAATATTTTTTGATTAAACCAACACATTATAGATCTAGATATGAACATTAAAAACATAACATTTTTTCATAACAATAACATGGATCTTGAAAGATCTAAATCAAATTCCTTATAAACTACAACAATCAGCACCATTCAACAATCATCTTCTATCATGAACCTTCATCTCCATCTCCGGTCATATCCAAATCTTCAACTCGTTTATCCGGCGTAATAAATTGATCTATGTTATGGCTGCTCGTTCAGGAGGGTAATGACGAACTGAAGTGCACGCCTGGATCTAGGGTTTGATAGTGATCGGAAAGGAGGTTGTGTGGTGGTGGCCTGAAGGGAGGTGTGTGGTGGTGGCCGGAACTCAAAACGGAAGGTGTTGTCGGATGCGGTTTGTCCGATTAGGGTTTCACCGGAAAGGATAAAGTTGTGTTGTGAATTGTGATTATGATAAATAGGAGAGTATCAACTGTTCAATCAAACTCAAAGAAGAAAAACAGTTACAGACGTCGAAACCCTAGGTTTGTTATCGAACCAAATCAAACAACCGATAACACACCGGAACTGGAGCCGGAGGAGAAACAACACCGGTTCAATGGCGGAGGCCGGAATCAAACCGGAGGCTGCCGCGGGAGGCCGGAGAGTTTGTTGCTCTCGACTTCGTAACTGTATTTGCCTTTCTCGACGGTGTTAGTTGGGTAGCCGAATAAGAGTTCTTTGGGTTTGGGTTTGGAGCGGGTTCTGGATCTGGAGGTTGTGTGTTTGGTGATGGAGTTTGAATTGTAGAGTACGGGTGTCCGGTGAGGGTAAAATTCGAAAGTTTTGGTGGTGGGTTTGGGGAAAGTGTGGTCGTGACGTATGAGAACGGGTGAGACTGAGTGGTGAATGATGGTCATGGTGGGGGTTAGGGTTTTGGTTTCATGTGTTGAAGTGTGGTTTAAGGTCTGAGAATGAAATTGAAGGTGGAATTGAGTCTGTTGTTGGTGTAATTAAGAGGTGAATAATGCAGTTTGAGCTGAAGTAAAGGTTGAAGAATAAGAAGATGAAGAAGAAGCAGTGACTTGGTTGTGGAAAGAGAAGGGGCATGGAAAAGACTATTATGCTCATCACATTTTATGCACATGGGGCTGTTTAACGGTATAAGTTAACGGACGTTAGCTTAAAGGATAAAAACCACGGCAAACATCCAAATAAAGGACAAAGAGTGAAACTATTTTTTATAAAGGACCCATTTCATAATCTATGTAATTCAAAAGGACAAAATTTGTAATTTTTTCAAAAATAAGTTGTTTTTTAAGAATAGTAAGAACCAACAGAAATTTGACATTTGACATTATCTATAGTTTACATGAAAGGGTAGATAAGTAATTTTAACTTTTCAATTAATTAAATTAATAATCAATTAAAACAATATAGCTTCTAAAATCAAGGGATTATCAGGTGGGTAGTTTGGAAACTAATTCATCTCTTTCAAGATAATTGCAAAACAACAATGAATTCCATGATCTGTAACAGTAAATCATTTGATTTATTACCCAACACATTTTAATATGTCTTTAAGGAATTTTAATTTCAACGACATACAACGTTAATGTAATCTCTTTTTAAGTATATTAAGTTGTTTTTTAAGTTGTTTTCGTTTTTTTCTAATGTTTTAGTTCATCCAAAATATCATACATAGTTTAGAAGATATTTGTCATGATTGAAAGTGTTTTTAGTTATTCATTTACGTTCTGTAATAGAAAATAGGTAAAACACTAAAATAAATAAATGATATCATTCAATGGGTTAATTTAATGGATTACAGTTTTCTCACCAAATTGTGTAAAACCAAAATTAAAAACTAATGGGTTAATTTAATGGATTATTGAACTATGCTTTTCTTTCCGATCGATGACCTGAAGGGATTTAAAAAGATAATTTTATGTGATTGATGACTTGAAAAGGTTTAAAATGCCTACATAATAGCCCGGCGGTTCCATGTTATTGTAAACTAAATAGACATAATTGTCCCTGATAACCTATACAGGAATGATAATCTTAAGAAACACCATGATTTTTTCTTAACTTTTAATCTCAACCATTAGATTAGTTGCGTATCTTATTCCTACCATTCTTACAAAATTAATGTGTTTTTACAATAACCTTACCATGTATATATATATATATATCATGCTTATATCTAAATCATGTTTCAGTTGTATGAAGTTATGAGAGATGTCACATGAGCCCTTTTCTCAAGCCGCAAAGCTCTAAACTCAATGTCGATAAAGTACCGAAACAGGTTCGTTCAGGCATTTCATCGAGACCTAAGAGACAAGAACACATACTACATATACTCTAATTTAGATAACTACACAATGGCTGAACCTTATAACATGAATAGATCTTCACCTCATGATCAAGAGTAGAATGATCAGATGATACACGGTAATGTATCAGCAATATGGTACCGAGAACCATTGGATCCCGACACAGGTAGAAAGACAGGGAAGCAAAAAGAGATCCCACCCGATGAGTTAATTAACATTGCAGGGATATCTCAGGTTCCCGATGGAGCAGCTTCTTGGCATGTCGCTGTGAGTAAATTTACAAACTCACCCTTGCTGTCGGCTGCTTTGCCCGTCTGGGATGAGGATAGGGGAAGTATAGTGGCGGTGGTGGGAGTAACTACCGCGTTGTATAGCGTCGGTCAGCTAATGAAAGAGCTGGTGGATCTTCATGGTGGACACATTTTTTTGACTTCTCAAAAGGGGTGGCTCTTCTAGTACACCCTTGCTGAGAAACTCATCAAGTGGGCCCACACTCACAATGGCTCAAGATTCTCAAGATGAAATCATACAGTCTGCAGCCAAGTGGTTGAACAAAGCCTATCATGATAAGCTGCCACTGAATCATGAGGTTCACTCGGCTACCGCCACCCTTGGCCACCAACGTTATTATATAGATTCTTTTTTCTTAAACTTAACAAGACTCCCAATGGTATGCCATTTCATCTTTTGACAAATTAGATTTAGTAATGCAAACTATATACAATTAATTACCGATAAGAATCCGTGCCAGTAATGTGACCAATTCGACACTCCTAACTTTCTATTTCGTTGGCAAGGACAACCCTACTCTAAAAAGAAATCAACTTTGTTTGTCCTTAACTTTCAATTTTGTTGTTTCAAACTTATCAATGCCATAGCATGTATGGACTATATTTACTTATTTAGGGGAGTGTATATAGGTATTTTTAAGGGAGCTAGTGCTACCTTTTCTTATCCCTTTGCTCTGTAATTTGTTTCTAGTATAGTTTACTCACCACCTTATGATGTCGGTAACTACCATTATTGGTACTTCTATTTGGTTGATGCTTTAACTATCGTAGCTTAGCTACATTTGTTTTTAACTGGGTTGTTATATTGTACACATCAAAAAAGGCTTATGTAGTTGAGGGTCTCAACATATCTATCCTATGAGATAAAGAAAATGTTTACCCTCATATCACACTACCAGTTATAGCTATGCTATTAGCAGGGTTCTACTGGGTAAGTTTGTTTGTTTAATTGATTGGGATAAAATCAAACTATTGTTGAATAAAAGGCGTTCAGCATGCAGAGTTACTTTTATGTTAGAGTGGGATTGTCCTTGTCCACGAAAGTGAAAGTTAGGAGTGTCACTACATTGCTCATTTGCGAGTATGGATTATTTTCGGTTAATTGGTCATTGCTTATATTTATTTAAAATTTAATTTTCCTAAATCATTTTTTTCAAGATTTAGATCATTATTACAACGATATTGCCCATATTTATTAGGAAAAGATTATGTAGGTGGGAGTTCTATGTATCCCAAGGAAGAACATAATGGGGAAGGTGGATGCAAGGGAAATTAAAACATTCATCATATTAATATCTGCATCTGTATGCATACTAGTTGTGGGATGCATTTGTATTTTCATATTAACAAATGGAGTATCAAAAGAAATGAAACTACGCGCAGAACTAATTAGCCATTTAGATGCACGAAGGAAGGCGGAAGCATCAAGCAATTTCAAAAGTCAGTTTCTAGCTAACATGAGGTTAGTTCTGCTTGTAATCTTTTAGTCTGTATGTTCTTTAAAACTTCATCCATGATGAGCAGATGATATGAATTCTTATATGAGCAATTGTGTTTGAAACAGTCATGAACTTAGAACACCAATGGCTGCCGTCATAGGATTGCTTGATATTCTTCTGTGTGATGATTCTCTAACAAACGAACAATATGCTACAATCACTCAAATCCGTAGATGCTCAACGGCACTCCTAAGGCTTCTCAACAACATTTTGGATATTAGTAAGGTAAATTTTTACTACCTATCACCTAACAAATTGCATGTTTTTCAGCTAATATAGCTTAAAATGTTTTAGAAACTTTAGTTAATAGTTTAATAAATAACAGGTTGAATCTGGAAAACTGGTTCTAGAAGAAGCCGAGTATGATTTGGGGCGAGAACTTGAAGGACTTGTGGATATGTTTTCCGTGCAATGCAAGAACCGCAATGTAGAAGCCATGATAGATCTCTCCGGTACTAGTTCAACCGTATCATAAAATCTAATACTAAAAAAGAATTTGGTAGATGAGTTCATTACATTAATGGTTAATAATATGTTTTGTTGTTTGCTGGATGTCATCAGATGATATGCCGAAAGTAGTTCGTGGAGACTCGGGTAGAGTTGTACAAATATTTGCAAATTTAATCAGTAACTCAATCAAGTTTACAACCTGTAAGTGTAATTTTCAGTTTCAAGAACAGTTCTAATTAATTGTCACATAACCTTTAATGGTTGGCTAAGTCAGAATTGAATCCAGATTTCACTGGTTTTCTGGTTTTATTAGAAACATAAAAACGATTACTATTTGCTTTTGACTTACAGCGGGATACATTATTCTGAGAGGATGGTGCGAGAATCTGAACTCCTTCAGTCCTAACAGAACTTCTATGTTAATCAGAGAGCTTTATGGTCTGCATACCAGAAAAAGATCAAAAGGAATGAGAAAAAAACCTGCAAGAATGACAACACAATGATTCTTTTCTTTGAAGTTGAAGATACTGGCTGTGGTATGAACCTTAATTCCTACTGACCCACAATACCATTTTTATCTTTTGATCTCATTTTTCTTTACTACCATATAGGAATCGATCCAAGCAAATGGGAATCAGTATTTGAAAGCTTTGAACAAGCAGACCCCTCAACGACTAGACTGTAAGTAGCAACTAAATACGCCTTTATTGACATTTTTGAACTATTCAAATTAATGAATCGACTTGATTATTTCAGGCATGGTGGAACAGGTCTTGGGTTATGCATAGTTCGAACCCTGGTGAGAGATGTGTCACAATGAGATTGAACCTACTTGGTTTTGGAATTAAAACCTAACAAATTTCACAAAGATAATTGTATCGACAGGTTAACAAGATGGGTGGAGAAATAAGAGTTGTCAAGAAAAATGGATCAGGGACCCTGATGCAACTGTATCTTTTACTCAACGCACCAGCAGATGCACCCAGAGAAAGCTATAGACTTAAATTTGCAGAACATAACTTGAAGGTGAAGTGGTTCTGTTAATCATGTTTTCACATATTTAATATCATCCATGCTAAAACTACACAACAAAGTCCCTCGACTTAATTCATGTATTAAAAAGTCTCAAAATTGTCTAAAATACATGCAGTTGTGAAGGAAATATAAAATAATAACTTGTTTACTTCAGTTTGGTCATAATTCATTTCGAGTGTGTAAAAACATGATACATATATAAAGTTTTATTGCATAAGATGGTATAAACGATTTTTATGCTAAAAGTTGAATCGTATAATTTTTTTTGAAAAAACTTGAATGGTATTTCATTTAAATTCTGGCCCGTTGAATACGTTATTTTAAGATTCATACACAGATGTTTAGGGCCTTTTAACATATCACAATTGAATTCATTCACTTTTCCCTGTATTTTTCTACAAATTTAGCATAGAAGATGCGGGCTTTCAGAAAACACAAACTTGCTAAAACTTCTACTCCATAGAACCAGCCATTAACATAACTAACAAAAAGTGTGGGCTCTAAAGAAGATAATTTTTCATTGTAACTGAAACACAGGTAGTGCTAGCACTCAATGGAAAAACAAGTAGATCAATTCTTTCGTGCTGGCTGCTTAAACACGAAGTGCCCATCTGGGAAGCAAACGAGTGGAATGAGTTGACATACGTACTTCAGGAACTCTTTAAACCCACACGCACGCAAAACTTGACTTACGAGCCTTTAGAAGCAGAATCATTAAGCAAGGAAGGGGCAAAAATGACAATTTCCATCATAGTAATTGATATTGGAATGCTTAACATTACCACTGACATATGGAAAGAACAACTCAACTTCCTAGATGCATTCAACAAAAGAGCAAAGTTTGCTTGGATACTAAACCACGACACTTCTAATACAATCAAGATTGAGCTTCGAAGACGAGGGCATTTGTTAATGGTTAACGGGCCATTATACAAGACAAAAATGACGCACATCATTGAAGCTGTTATTAAAGAAAGCAACCTTGACCGGTCGAAAAAGAATATTATGTGGACTGAAGCACACGCTACTGTTCAAATCGGTTCTACATACACAAAGAGTTCAAATGATTCTGAAATAACAGAAACTAATTCAGTCGGAAATGAAGAAACAAACCAAGAAAACTTTGTAGTATATGGCGTGGTTAGCAGTTGCTTCCCAGAGCTAACTGAAGTCGGGTCAGAGGGGGCCCCAGATAACTCGAAGTACCGTGAGCAACAGATTCGTCAAGTAGATCAGAAAATCAAGAGTCGTCAAAAGGATCTTGAAGGGTTACACATCCTGTTGGCAGAAGACCAACCAATACTGCAGAGAGTAGCAACTATGATGCTTGAGCAGATGGGTGCTAAGGTTGTGGTTGTAGGAGATGGTGTGCAGGCAGTTGAGAATCTAAATACTCAGAAAGAAGTAGAACCACGATATGACTTGATACTCATGGACTGTCAGGTACACGCGTCGATTATAACAACATTTGGATAAGTAAAATGTAGCTATATTGTTGTGATGTTTTCTAAGGTCTAACTTGCCTCTATCTGTTTGTCATGCCAGATGCCAAAGATGGACGGTTATGAAGCAACGAAAGCAATACGAAGAGCAGAAATTAAATCAGAATTACATATTCCCATTGTTGCACTGACAGCACATGCCATGTCATCAGATGAAGCAAAGTGTTTAGAAGTGGGAATGGATGCATATCTAACAAAGCCAATAGACTGCAAGCTTATGGTTTCCACCATTTTATCATTAACCAAGTGTAGGACCTAGAAGCAGTAACAATCAATAAGTGATGACACAATGCATGACGCTACAAAATGCAAATTTGTTATGTCTCATGTTACATCACAAGAAGGTGTGACTCTGGAATTGTTGTTCCTTATATATATGAGTTTGCGGTTTTGACTAATATAGTGGGTTTTATGTTACAACCTGATTTAGTATGTAAATTTTGGCGTAACTGAGTTAAAAACATCTTCTATGTTGAACGTTAGTTGTCGGATATGTCTATAATGAATATCTAGATCAAACTCAAATGTCATGGTGATAGAAACGGGAGCATTTACATATATCTCCTCTCTAACTTGTGTGTGGGCTTTTGTTTATAACCCATAAGATTTTTAACACGTTACACTTCTTAGTTTACTGGTTTGCACTCAAGTTTACTGAACCTTTAGTAGCATTCTCTCCGTCAACAGTGCCACAACAATCATCATCACTGACTCCGTTGTCTACTCGCAAATCCAACTATTCACAGCCCACAATTTCATTTCATTTCTTCTTACAAAGGTAGTTTATAGTTTTATTATCAAAAGGAATCCCATTTTCACTTTGTACATTCAAAAAGGAATCATCATCAACTATAATTTTGGAGAAAATAGTTTGCACGTCAGGTGTTCGACAAAATGCCTCAATGAAATAATCTTTGTTTTTGGTGTTTTGAGGAGGGGAGGGCAACGGGTGGTTGCTCTCCTCTTTCCTCTTTCGTTCGGGTGTTCATTCCTCAAACTCAACTCGAGTTTTGTTTTATTATTATTTTTCTTGGTGTGGTACGTGGCAACCGGGGTGTTTCGTTGGGCGGGGGTGGTATGATCAGGGTTATTGAGGAGGTTGTTTGGCCATGTCCGTTTAGAGGCTTCCACTGTTGCCCGGATGGATTACCGGGGTCCAAGGGGGTTCGATTGGCCGCACATATTAAGCGGCTTCATTTGTCATCGGATGACAAGAAAGGGACCTTATGAGAGGCGATCTCGATGAATTTGGTTTTGTTTATTTCAGTTGGTGAGGCTTTAAAGGTCTCGCGTTGGTGGATGTGTGGAGCGTGTATGGAGTCACATGCTCTCCATCGGGGGTGCCATCATGATGACGGGTCGGTCTGGTACAAGTGTGTCACGGGAGATGTGGAGGAATTTATAGTGGGGATTGCGAAGCCACATGTTGGGAGGGAAGTTGTCGCGGTGGGAAGGGTGGAGGTGGATGTAGCTCTCCTTGAGCGTGTCTTCACTCTTCCTATTATGACTGTTAAAAAACATTCCTCATAGTGGTCGTATGGCTTTTTCCCAAGCCTTAGTGGGTGCTCTGGGTAAGGTGGCGGCTATGCCAGAGTCTGTTGAGGCATGGGTGAAACTTTTGTTGTTACCACGTTGCACATTACGAGTTTTTAGACCTTCTAATCGTTAGCAACGCAGGTCTGGCAATAGAAAGTCTGAGCAATGCCGAATTATTCAACGGTCGCTATCCGCTTGGGGTGACCGTGACGATTTCTTTGAGCTCCTTATATCGCTTTTTTACCAACCCCTAGGAGATGCTCCGGGTGGTGAGGCGTTTGTCCCCGAGTCTGACAACGCTGTGTTGGGCGCCAATGTTAAACAATGTTTGCGGAAAGTTGCGGACGGGCATTTCACTGCTGCGGTCAAGGTATTATGCTCTTCAGGGGTTGCACCTTTTGGTAAGGATACTTTGAATGCTTTGTTGTCTAAGCATCCCATCATGGCACCTCCGAGTATGCCTGTTTCCTTGCTTTCAGAGTCTCCCCTTGTCGTGGACGTTGATAGTGTGCTTGGGTGCATTAAATCTTTCCCTAAAGGGACTTCGTGTGGGCGGGACGGTTTGCGAGCCCAACACATTTTAGATGCGTTGTGCGGAGAGGGGTCTCCGATTGCGGATGGTTTTCTCAAGGCTATCTCTGCGGTGGTTAATTTATTTTTGGGGGGAAGGTGTCCTAAGGTGTTGGCAGAGTTTGTTGCTTCTGCCCCACTTACGCCGTTGCTTAAACCAGACAATGGGATTAGACCTATTGCCGTTGGGGCCATTTGGAGGCGGTTGGTCTCTAAGGTGGCTATGAGGGGTGTCGGGAAGGAGATGGCTAAATACCTCGGTGACTTTCAATTTGGGGTGGGAGTCCCCAGTGGGGCGGAGGCCGTGCTCCATAGCGCGAACAGGTTTCTAAATCAGTTTCATTCGGATGGGTCATTGGCTATGCTTACTGTTGATTTCTCCAATGCCTTCAACTTAGTAGATAGGACGACCCTTCTACATGAGGTCCGGAGTCGATGTCCTTCCATTTCTCTTTGGGTGGATTTTTTATATGGGCAGTCGGCTAGGCTATATGTGGGTGATACTTACATTAAATCCACCACTGGGGTTCAACAGGGGGATCCTCTTGGGCCTCTCCTTTTTGCCTTAGTTTTGCACCCACTTGTTCACCAAATCAGAGATCGGTGCAAGCTTCTCTTTCATGCTTGGTACTAGGATGATGGCATGATTATCGAGGATACTAGAGAGGTGGCCAAAGCATTAGATATTATCAGGTCTGAGGGGCCTCGTTTGGGTCTTGAATTAAACGTTAAGAAAATAGAGTTATTTTGGCCAACATGCAATGGGGTGAAGGTACAGGATGGGTTGTTCCCTTGCGGGATTGGAAGGCCGGTGCTTGGTGTGAAACTCCTTGGTGGTGTTGTAAGCCGGGATGCGGGGTTTATCAGCAGTTTGGCTATGAAAAGGGCATCTAGCGCTGTGGAACTGATGAGCTATCTCCCAAGACTTCGGGACCCTCAATGCGAGCTTCTTTTGCCTCGCTCATGTATGGGAGTCGCCAAGCTTTTGTTCGTTTTGAGAACGTGCCAACCTATGTATGTGGGGGAAGCTGTTTCTATATTTGACAATGATCTTCGAAGCGATTGAGGACATCGTGGTTTGTGGAGGTCCGTTCTTTGGGGATCTCCAATGGAGGTTGGCATCACTTCCGACCCGTTATGGGGGGTTGGGTCTCTGTTCGGCCGAGGATGTATCTACATATGCTTTTGTGGCTTCGAGAGCACAGTCGTGGTGTTTGAAAGACCATATTCTTCGGGGCTGTGATATTTATGGGTTGGACTCTGATTATGGGTGTGCGATGGATCGTTTACGTACTTCACTTCCAGATTTTGATCTTAGCGACACCGCCCCCCTAAAGCCCAACATGTTGTGGCGAGTGCCTTATTTAGTGGAATCGTCAAGAGTTTAGAAGTGAAGTTTGATCTATCCCCTCGCCAAAAGGCGGTTTTTGAATGCCTTCGGGCTCAGGATTTTCTGACGACCATCCCCATTGAAGGATTAGGCCAACGTATGTCGGGTTTGGAGTATCGGGCTATCCTTAAGTACCGGTTAATGATCCCTATGTTCCCGACTGATGAACCTTGCCCAATTTGTCGCAAGGTCTGTTTGGATTCTTTTGGTGACCATGCGGTGCATTGCAAAGAATTGTCTGGCTTTAAATACAGACATGATTTGGTTAGGGATGTTCTGTGTGATGTTCTTAAACGGGCAGGGATTTTTGCTAAAAGGAGGCCTCTGTTAACTTTCTCATGGATCCTCTTGAAGGGAGGTCTACTTTACGACTAGCTGATATTCTTGTGTTCGGGTGGGCAGAGGGAAAACACGCCTGTGTGGATCTTACAGGAGAGTCTCCTCTTGTTGGGCTCAGGGACCGTGGGTTTGTTGTGGGTCAGGCTGCGTTGAAGGCTGAATCGGGCAAAGTTACTAAACACGAGAAAGCTTGTTTAGATAATCAACATGTCTTTCTACCATTTGCCTTTGATACATTTGGTTTTCTGGCCCCAGAGGCTGTGAAATTTTTTAGTAGGGTTCAGCGCGTCGTACTCGGAACCTCTTCAGCTTCTAGGTCCCAAAGCTTTGTTTTTAGCAAGATTGGTTTTGCTATTCAAAAGGGGGTTGCGGCGCAGCTTGTTGCCCTTTGCCTGCCACTTTATTGTAATCGTTTTATAGTAAATTATATATAAAACCAATTTCCAAACTAAAAAAAAAATTCTTAACCACAATATTACATTATTTACATATCCCCCATTTCATTTAAATTAACGAACTAAATGGCTTTTTGACTCTTAATGAACTAATTTACATATATCCCCTTCTTAATAGTAACAATTACATATGCCCACAATTTAAACCAAACCGAGTTGGTTTTAAGACGAACATATCAAGCTAATAAATTCAATTGGAGTCGATTTTTTTTAATCGCAAGCATATATAAAAATGTAAGGCCCCATCTGGTGCCCTACTTTGGCGTTGGATTTACTCATAAACATAGTTCTAAATATCAGAGTTAAATTAAACTTTCGCGGATTTAATAACACTTCAATCATTTTTACAAAACATTCAAACTTGTCTTTGAAAACATAACATAAAAATATCTTATTTAAACATCATGACAAATCTTCATATGCCAATCTCGTCAGTCTTGCCATGTGTCTCCCTCAGGCTAGCTGCTTCAGCCTATTTACCTGCGTGCATACTAAAAGAAAGCTACGCTGAGTGAGTTCTAGTTAATCAGGTAACATATAATACATACACTTACTTTCATATACGCATCCGAAGATACATATTATATACTTTACCCTTTTACATTTCTTTCGTACACACGTTTATTCATACATACATTCTTTCATATACATGCATAACTATCTTTACCATCTCAAATATTATTAGGGTCTGGTCTCTTCTATCTCAGATATATTTAGGGTCTGGTCACTTCTGTCTCAAATATTATTAAGGTCTGGTCCTTTCTATCCCGGATATTAGTAGGGTCTGGTCCCCTTTTTTCATACAACCATACATACACTTCTTTACACATACATTTTATTATATAATTTCATACATACTCTTAATCATTCATGTATCATTCATTCATCTATTATAGAACGCACATTCCCTGGCGATACGTGCAATATCCGAAGATCCTTCATGTACCGACAAGCATTCATTCATAACCTCAATCACTATTACATAAATCATATAAGGCATACACTTACCACTTAACCCCTAGCTACAAGAGTCCGAGGGCAGTGCCCCTGGCAGCAGGGTTCTAGGGGCGGCAGCCCCTAGCGGGGTCCAAGGGACAGAGCCCCTGGTTGGGGTTAATCATTGAAAATGAAATTTTATTTTCATTAATAAGTATTTACTAAAAACCTCATCAGAAAACTGAAGTTCAATTAATTAGTCAATTCAAATCTTCATTTTAAACGTTACCTTTCATTTATTAATTATTACCTATTCTTAGTCCATTTATCGTATAAGTCCATGTCTATCATATACGTTGTTTATCGTTCGTGTATTCGTAAAATCATTAATCTGGCGTGTAAGTCTATTATTGGCGTATAAGTCACTATGGGTGTATAAGTTCCTTAGCGTGTAAGTCTTTCACGGCGCACCAGCGTATAAGTCACACATATACGCCACATACATACACGCTATCATACATATACGGGCACATACATACATATACGTTTACACGTCACATATGTGGTGCATACATATGCGGCTATGTACTTATGCGCCATGTCTATTTATACGCTCCATACATACACGCTGCCATACTTATACGTCCGATACTGTCTTACACGCTGCCCACACTTACACGCTGCACTTATACGGGTAATACACTTATGCGCTGCTCAGACTTATGCGGCGTATATATTATTTATACAACGCATAAGTCCTGTACAGCTCTTAAATATACGTTTTTAAGGTTTTTTGTCTATTTTGGCGCCGTCAGCTGTTAACCACCATGGTTGATCGAGTTTTGATCGTTTATGGCCTAGGTAGCTTAGGGGTGTCCAGAACTGAGCGAATATGGTCCTTAAGCTCGTTTTTGGATGATTTAACACCCGAATAAAGGTAGATCTAGATCCAAGCGGCTCATACGGCATCAGGGGCTATAGTGTAAGGTTCTACTATGTTGGTACAACTGAGATAAATTATTTCTTACCTTCGGTTGGTCTCGGACGTTGAATATAGTAGAGTAGAGAGATTTTGGCTTAAGTGTGTGTTTTTGAAGGTGTAGGCTATGGTGTAGAGATGGATGGAAATGGAAAGGATTAGGGTTTAAGGGGTATTTATACTCCCTTAAGCCCATTGACCTTAGGCTCATCTTTCCTTTTAGTCCATATTTAACTTCATCTTAAAGCCTACTTATCCTTTCATCTTTATTATTTTAATATTCTTCTACTAACTCAAGTAAACTTTTTCATCATAAATAAATAATATATTAAATATTGTTTTTAGAAATTTTAGGATGTTACAAAGAAAATATTTTTTTACATAGTTTATAGGTTTAATATTTCTAACATGAGATATCAACAAATTATATCACATAATTTTGTATAAAGGGAGTTTACATATATCCCCTCCCTAACTTCCTTTATAACATATTTTCCAAAGTTCAATAACTTGTCATAATTTCGTTCACAGAAACACAGAGGAAAAAATGTTTTTTTTTCATCTTTCTGTTTATTTTTAGCTAGAATTTGACCCCGCGGGGGTGGGGGGTACAAAGCTGTGAGAAAAGAGAAACACTAGTAATCCGTTTACCAAAAAGGGTTGGTTTTAGTTGGTTTACACATTTACACGTTTAATACAATTAAAATCTTGAACCCATTCAAGCTAGTTAAAAGAGCAACCAAAACGCTCACATAACATCATCGCCTATAAAGCACAGAAAACCATCATAAGTTTAAATTATCAATGTTTTTTTAACGCAATGACCCATTAAACCCAATTAACGGCTTTAACCGATTCAAGCTATTAATTAAGCTCTGGCTACCATCACAACCATGTCAATGATATGAACTGTAAACCAAAATACCATGTCAATAATATGAACTGTAAACCAAAATGCAATGCGATTAAGACCAAAGGTTGCACTCTGTGTTAATAATTTGGTCAATAGGTAAGTAAAAGCATTATAAAAGTTGGGATTAAATAGAGTTCAAGACTTCAAGGCAAACCACAAAGCAAAACCATAATGTAGCACTGATTTATATGTAAATCACCGAAAACAAGCACAACTCAGTTTAGTAAACATAGAGAATAACGTGTAAGATGTGTTTCATACGTTGGATATTAACACCTGCACATCATCAAATAAATAGAATTAATTAATTAAAAATTTAACTCGACTTTTAATTGACCAAAATACTCACCATGTGAAGAGGAAAGACTGAGGTTTAGGATAAGTAGATAGCATTTTCATTTGTGACAACATCAAGCCTAAGACAAAGAAATTTGATTAACGTCAGCTGGAAAAACTCGATTCAAATTTCGATTTTAATAATTTACACATTTATTTTTGCTGTTGATTTAAATTATAGGCTCAATATTTGGACACACATGCCACAAGTTAGAATTTCCTTAGAATAAAGGCATAAACATAATCATAGTCTTATGCAACACCAATTCCAAATTTCACCTTCATTCACTATCAATTGCTTAATTTTGGAGCCATAGCAAACTTTTACAGACATATCTCAAGTAGCAAATAAACACACTCGATCACAATTCACAAATTTCATAATTGATAAGCTCAAGTACAACATACATAAATTCTTCATGAACAGACGCATTACAATCACAAAAATTATGTTGTCGCTATCTATTAGAACACGAAGAATGTGTAGTTACAAGAACCACACACATATGGTGGTGAGTAAATCGGAGATATGTGGAAATAAATGATGTGTGTCTAATGGGTGTTTCTTTTACGGGACTCACAAATAAGCTTTATTATTAAAACGGAAATTCCTAATACCACCACACACACCCGGTAAGTGTACCGATCGTAAGTAGCATAGACCTAAGAAGTCCGAGTATCGAACACAAGGACACG
Organism: Bidens hawaiensis; assembly: GCF_021521415.1. Taxonomy (NCBI): domain Eukaryota; kingdom Viridiplantae; phylum Streptophyta; class Magnoliopsida; order Asterales; family Asteraceae; genus Bidens; species Bidens hawaiensis. The sequence continues at coordinate 56,964 of NW_027501512.1, read as the reverse complement.
TGAAAACGCCTATGATTACTAACCCTAGACAAGACCTCCCTAAGAATAATAATTTTAATTTTATTTTTTATAATTAAAACTACTTGACCTGAATTACTTTGACTAAATTAATAACTAGACTAACTGAACTAGACATAACTTTCTTAAATTAAAGACTTAACTGACTATCGAGAAAACGTCTACCTATGCAAGACTCAAATTGACGGTTTGACGAGCAAATGAATTGAATGATCTCATGAAACCGGTATCTAAAGATGACACAATTGAGGTTCGCTCAAGCTAGCTAGATCACCTCTCGGTCTCACTAACAAACCCTAACTTACACTTAATTGATTTTAAAATCAAATCGGAAAACAATTGCTAAGGTGTTCTCATGCCCACTCTCCTCTCGGACTCACTGACACTCGACCCTAATGGAAATGAATACTACACAACCAAGGATAGAGGAACAATTTAGTTTCACACAAATTAGACCAACTAATCGCTCACAAACCCAAACCCGATAAGAATCGAACTCGTTCTCGTGCAATTCTAATCCTAGCATGCAAAGATTATGAGACGACTTTACTTCTTATCACCTCTCGGTCTCTAATAAGGTGTATACCCATTGATTTTTACCAAAACACACTCAACAAAACCCTACAGTTGTATCTACCGCAAATAAATTCTTAACACCAAGTAAAGAATCAAACAAGCAACAATTAATCAAAACAAATTCAACCAATCGAAGCATGAGGTCATTGAGATATTTTTAATAAATTTCCAGCAAGTAAACACAACCTAATTCAATATTAAACCAAACTTTACAATAGTAATTCACGTCATTTGATCAAACAATCCACACAACTCATCAAAACCGAACAATCGTTATCAAACCTAAGTAGAACAAACAATTTTAGCCAGACATGTTATTTGGACAGCAGCATATACTCAATAAAACATTCATATTACTCATCCAAATCATAAGTAAACTCATTCAACAATCAAGTATAATCAAGCACAAGTTAATCCTTAACTCAATTGCAAAAAAAATCAATTCTATGATAAAAAAACAAAGTAAATATGAACCATAAACCAAACCAAAGTATATGGGGATGAAGTATAATGTTCTTGACTTCTCTTAGCTGTGAAAAACACTTAGAAACACTTTTAATCTTGCCTGCAACACTCCTTTCTTCCATGAACTTGAAGCTGCCTATCGGAATTCTCACAAGGATTGGGATTTATAATTTATTTTCCTTATTTTGTTCTTGGTGTAGCTGATGATTTCGGCCAGAATGGGGCTCTAGGGGCTGCTAGGGTTTGTTAATTTTGTTGTTATATAATAGAACATGCATGGGCTTCACACAAATGGATACGGGTCGGGCCTTTAACTTGGTTCTTCAATAATAGTGTATAAAAGGCCTCTAAGTGTCTTGAAAAGATTAGTTGTTTTCTCTTTAAACCCGTAACCTACAAAATACATATTCATGTAATATCATACTAAAATAAGTTAAAAACATTAAATATTAGATAAATAAACGATTAAAACAATAATAAATACCGCAAAAAACTAGTGTGTTTTACAACACATCAATAAATAATCAATCGAAGCCATAAAAACGCCATGCAACAACAAAAGGTCGACGTCAGAGCCAGAGAGAGTGGGTTGTAACGGAGATATAGATGGAACCAGTTGCAAAGTGGTGGGCACAACTTGTAATGCCCACCGACCTTCATGTGATTGTTATATGCTTCGATATGATATGGTTATATAATATATAAAATTTCAACTACTTTTTTATATGTAGTTAGGAAATAAATTTATTTAAATTGAGTTTATTAATTACAATAAAAAAGCATTATAAAAAGAGTATCAAAATGTCAAATTACGTAAAATCATTTGCGCTCGAATAAATAAAGGGGTATTTACGTATATTGTAAAAGGGTAAATGAGTAATTGAAGACTAGACGGGAAAATATGTAATTTAAACGTTAGGGAATATGTAATAAACAAAATTAGGAAGTGAATATATATAAAATTATATTTTTTAATAAAATATTGTGTTAGCAACCACAAATGGGTGGTACTAGCCTAGCTATAAACGTTGCATATATGTGATAGAAACAAAAACTAAGTGTTATAGTATTGAAATGTAATAGTTTTGATAAATTAATCACCAAATATTGTGTCAAATGTATCTAAGAAAGGATTAATTAAGACTTGGCAGTGATGTTAAAATGATGATAAATAAGTCCTAATAGTTGTAGACTTGTATTCATTATGGATTTGAGATTAAGGATTCACAAAGGGTTTGTGAGAGAGAAATATCATGGTTGGCGGTTTAGCGGAAGCGATGGAAGGTGATTGGCCCGGGTTGTTGGAACATTCTCCTGGCCCTAAAAGTGAGTGGAGAGAGTGGTGGACAGTTTAGTGGGCCCTACTTTGCAGTAAAGTTGTCTCAAATAAATTGTGGTCCCTGCGGTATTATACGTGTATGTGGCAGTTGATACATATTTCCCTCATATGCGTGGGCCCTGCTATATCTTTGTGTAGGTGTGGGTCCCGCCATGTCAAGCTGTTGCGGGTAGAACTAGAGGTGTCAATCGTGTCGGGTTGGCGGGTTGATGGGTTTTAGGTTAGCTGATTGGCATGTTGAGATTTTTCAACTTTAACCCAACCTATATAATTACTCATGTAGTGTCGACCCATTTATTCATGTTATGTTCGGTTCGTGTTTCGAGTCAACCCATTTTACGTACATTTACGAATATGAGTATAATAAATAGTGGTTGTTAATAAATTAAAAAATTAATTACTCTTATTCATATAAAAGATTTTAATAATTAGTGATAGATCTAATCATAGTTATTATAAGCGATCGCCTACTGCGCCTAGGCACTATTTTTAGCCAAGGTGATGATTTAGTGCTTCTAAATAGGGAAAACGCAATTCTATGAGCAAATTCCGTTTTTAATTCTCTTTTTTATGATTTCTTTTGATTATTCATAAGAGTTTCCTAAAAAAAGTCAAATTTACTCAATTTAATTCAATCTCGTTATATGATTATCGACAATTCTGGATGATGAATGCTTATGTGAATTAGTTATTATTTAATAGGATCAATTGCATATTTTAACCCTCTAAACCATGTTTAATTCCATATTTACCCAACAAAAAAATTTCAATTGCACATTTCCTCATCCTTTAATGAAACTTTTATATTGACAAAATTGTCCTTTTCCTAACTTCTCTAAGTTTAAATCACTCCAAATATCGCTTAAAATATTTTTGAAAAATAAAAAAAAAATAAAAAAAATAAATGCAAAAATTAAAAAGAATTTAAAAAGTAAAAAATAAAAATGTTTATATAGCACCCCCCCCCCTTTTAAAAAAAAAACTTGGTATAGCCTTCGGGTTTAGCTTTTGGGTTTAGTTCAGCTTTTAGGGTTAGATTTGGGAAAAGGGGTAGGGAGTTAGGGTTTTTTAGCCGGGGGTGGGGGATTAGGTTTTTTTACCTTGGGTTGGGTGGGTTTGGGGGGGGGGGGGTGTTAGGTTTTTTTAGCTGGGGTGGGGGTTAGGTTTTTGTGGGTTTTTGGTTGAAGGCACATCAAAGTAATGGTAAAGTAGTCATTACATAAACTATTTTTAAATAATATAAGTTAAAATGGGTAAATTTGTCAATTTTGTACTTAAGGAGAAGGAAATACACAATTGAATATATGCATTTAAAACGTTTTAAAGGGGCAAATGTGTTCATGTTTCTTTTAGTTTAATTTGTTTTGCTAAATTCCTATTAGTTAATTTAAACTTTAAAACTAAAATTTAAAGGTGGGTTGTTAATCTAGAAAATGAGAGAAAATTCCCTAAAAGACCTTTTTAAAGAGAGAGAAAAAAAATAATTCAAAAATACTTAATTTTCCCAAAATGATCAAAGGAATTTGTACTGAGTCGACACCTTAAAAATCGTTCCGACGAGATTGCTGGATCTATTAAAAGGTGACACGTGGCAAAAAGCTGACACACCCGACGAGATTTTTAAAAATCTCGTGGTTTCCGACCAGATTTTATAGTTAAATCACTTTTTAAAAAACCGTCTATCCAGACGGTTTTTAAATGTTTGTTGTCTGGTCCGTTCATATTATATTTTTCTTGAAAGTAGAGCTTCTTGAATTTCGTCTTTCAAGGCGCATTTAGATTGAATTTGTTTCAACGAGTTCATTATTATTCTCATTCGTTAGATGGTTATAAGGTTACTGTTAGTGTTTCTAACAGCCCATGAGTTACTGTAGACCCTTCGTTATACTGTTACTCATCCGTTTCAATCATATTCGTTATTACATTTGTTCATCACACATTTGTGTTCACTGTTTCTCATTCGTTACCTCATTTGTGTTTCAACACATTCGTTATTCACTCATTAGTCATAGTTCATACGCGTTGTTCATTCGTTACATTCATTTAAATTTACAAGTTTATTCCTTGAACTTTCAAACTTTGATAGTTTATTCCCGTGTGTTTTCATAACATGGAAAACATTTATGCTTTAGCATCACAAAACACGATCATGCAACAAATGTTAACTACTGATTCTGAGATTGGGTCTCATACTAAATGCCCGAGGCTCTATAAGTTGTGTGATTTTCCAAAATGGGAACGACGATTTAAAGATCATTTGGGAGCAGTTCATCCCGAGTGTATGAAAAGCTTAGAAAATGACTATGCAAATATTTAAAGCTCATTTGGGAGCAGTTCAGTTTTATTACACTTGGTAATATTGAGAAGCCGTTCTCTCAAATATCTGCCGAGGAAAAGAAAGCCTATGAAATCGAGAATAAGGCTTATACTACATTGACTATGGCGTTACTAGAGAATATTTTTCATCAGTTTAGCCATATTAAAATATGTGCTCGTTTGTATCAAGCCCTAATATCAAGAAGTATAGGAAATACAAAAGAGAGTAAGAAGTCAATGTTAAAGTATCAGTTCAGAAACTTTAACCTCATCCAAAGAGATACGGTTAGAGGTTGGAGAATTAATCACAAGTTTCTGTCATTTGTCTGCAGAGAGGCACAATTTTAAAATGCTTCCAGTCGATAGTGATCTTATTGACACATTGTAGAATTCCCTACCTTCTCCTTATTCAACTTATCTGATGGTTCTCACTGAAAACGGGTATTTCAAGAATGAAGAACTAACTGCTATCGATTTTGTGCAAAAGCTGGAAGAAAGGGAATATGATTTGACGTGTCAAAGTTCTTCAAATGGTAATCAAGATCCTACTTTAAATGGTGGAACAAATCCAATTAGCAAGAGTGCATCAACACCAATTACTGCCTTTTATTCTCAAACAACTCAAGACATTTCTCAAGAGGTTTTTGCTGAACCTAATGCATTTCCAAGTTCAGCTGCTTTTAATGTTGGTTCAGCTACACCACCACCTAATGTAAACATGAAGGAAGCACAAATGCATTTTGCTTTCATGGAAGCTTTTATGGCTTCCTATGAACAACTGGTGGGTGGTCAAGTAGAAAATAGTGATACAAATGATGAAGATTATAATCAGGTTGATTCTGATGATATTGAGTTGATGTATTTGAAATGTAATATGGCAATGATTGTGAGAAGGATGAAGAAGTTTATGCAAAGGACTGGGAAAGATTTGTCTGTCATGAGCAAGAGGATTGGCTTTGATAAACCGAAGGTCAAGTGTTAAATTTCCAGGAGTTTAGTCATTTTACCAAAGAATGTGACAAGCCAAGAAAGAAATATTCTTCTGGATAAAGTGATAGAAACTTCCACACCAACAAGATGTATAAAAATACCGAGTTCAAGGAGAAACCTAAAAGTGCTGAGTCTGCAAAACCACCAGGGTCATATTCAATGATAACTAAATATGGCATTGATTGGTCCCAAAGGATGTTGGGTAATGTATCTTCTGAAGTAAATCAAGCTAACTTGGCTGTTATAGTACAAGTGTAGCATTTTGAAGATGCTAAGGATGATAAACTTATGAGTGATGACTTAGAGACAAAATCAAAGGATTCAAGTGTTGATCAAGGAGCCTTTGCATGCATGGCAAAGATAGAAGACGTGTAACATTCGTTACTTTTCAAACCTGAAAAGCATATCCATTTTAAACTTTTCAGTTTTATTTATAAATATATAAAAATATTATTATTTCAAATTTCGCCGTATAATTTTATAATGTATTCGTTAAACCGACCCGTTTTGTCGTTTCAATGTATTCGTAAATATCATTTGAAAATTAATAATAATTATGATGTTTTATAATCATTATTAATCCATGTTCTATTTCGTGTAATTCATTAACGAAATTTTAAGTTTTAACATGTTATTTAATCGAGTCCCGAGCTATCCAAGTTTAATACGAAAATAATCCAAGTTATAAACTTTCATTTCTAAAACATTATAAAGTGCGAGGTTCATTTAGTAATTTAAAGTTTATATCTAATTTTAAGAATAATTGGAAACATTGAGGGATCAAATTTAAACATTTCAAATTATTATATTAAAACAATATATATAAAAAAACCCAGTCGTCCCCTCTATACCCACTTCCAGAGCGTTTTGACCAATTAAACCTCGTAACAACCTTAGACGTTGACCAAGACACGTTAAGGACCGGTCAATTCATTATAATAATTCATAATTTAAGCATAATTAATCGAAACATGCCGCGAAACGACCGGAAGTATTTAAAATCCAATTAATAATCATTAAACTTAAAACGCTCCAATTGACACTATAAATAGGACACTAGACACCAACTAAACTTGATACAATCCTCACTTAAATCTAAAACACTCTCTAAATATCTCGTGTTGATCATCAAAGTTTATTTTCCGGCGAGTCTTGTTCTCCATCATTCCGGCACGGTTTGAGGTAAAAATTATATGCGTTCGTATTGTATTTGGCCGTCTTACAAAACCCTTAACATGGTTTGGGCAAACATGGAATGGATTAAGAGAATTAAATCTAGGGTTTGAATGAAGAAGATCAAGAAATGTTATATTATTTATAAATAATAGAAATCAAACTTTTACCAAACATACAAGTGGTCTAGTGGTTAGTTCAACTTGGTGGTCATAAGGACCCGGGTACAAACCCGAAGCAATGCATTTTTTATTGTATATTTTTGTTTAAAGCCTCTATTTTATTTACTATAAACTAAAATATATTTTTAACAAATTATTATAAATCAAATAAAATTATTCGAATCAAATAAAATCAACTACAACAAATTATATTTGTCATTTTTACCTAAAATCCAATCTTTTAAACCCATCAAATTCCGTTTAACCCATTTAACATATTAATATTTATTTTCGTTCGTTGAACTTTAAAATTCAATAACACTTTCGTTTTCAAGACAAAATATACCATTAACACAAATTTTTTCCGTAAGTTTTATAATTCTCGACTTTATGTTAAACTAGTAGTTAAAATAATAATAAATCGTTATATTTTAAAAATAATATTATAATATCAAACTCCATAAATAATACTAGTAAGAGTGCCCACGCGTTGCGGCGGGAACACATTTGTGATTCTAGTTAATAGTGGCTCGTTCTGTTACCGACATTTGCGATAGTAAAATTTGGATTTCGTATAGTTTACGATACCAAGAATTGAAATTTTAGACAAAAATATTAGCCAAAAAGAGAATTATTTAATTCATCTTGTTAACGAACAAGAAACTCTTGTTCATATAGTTTATGTCTTCGATTGTTTGTTCGTCGTTTGAGTTACATGAGCGGACATGAACATGCTCCGTTCGCGTTTGTCCGGTTCTTTTAGAAGCCTAATTTTTCATGATGCGGTGCTTGTAAAAGTAGAAAACCATTAACTTTAATTCGAAGCACGAAATTTTGGCATGTTTTGAGAGTACACCGAAAATACCCTATGATTGAAAATATATAATAATGTAAATATAAATATATATTATAAGGTAATAAACTAAAACTTAATACAAGTATTCTATCATGTAGGATTTGAAAAGCCCACCAAACAGATTACTCATCAATCACTTGCATCACAAATGCGGGGCCACGTGTTGTGGGGCCAAAGCTCACAATTGAACACGTTAATCTTAAGTATGTGAGAACTGCAAATAATTTCATAAAGTAGCCCGGTTCAATCGCTTCCTATTAACTCCGGGTCTATCGCTTCTTATTAACTCGATTACTGTGTGGTCGGTTGAGAACGTGACCCTAATTGAATCCACTGACGATGTAAAGCTAGTTCATTTGAATTAGCCAAACGATTTTCAAGAGCTGGATAAGGAGATTCATTCAGTAAGGAGTAAGGAGATTCGATCCTTTACATTCGTATGTTTTAAAAATGAACATGTTCGTGTTTGTTTATGTTCTTTCATTTAAAGTATAAACAAGCAATTCACAAACATAAACGAACATTAATAAACACAACTGAACAAAGATAAACGAACATAACTGAGCACATGTTAACAGACGTGAACAAAATAAAGCCGAAGTACCAAATATAAATTTTCCTATAGCAAATACGGGTAATGAACCAAATCACTATTCATTACACTCTTTAGCGTCCTCGCCGCAATGCATGGGTGCTATACACAACTAAAGTTACTCTCTTCACAACTAAAGTGACTTATAACTCCAACTTGACACCCAATGGTTACAATAGTTCACACAATATAATTTAGTAGGTAAAGCTAGATTGTCTTTCCCTTGTGAACCATACCAAGATGTTAGTGTATAAATAAATCTTCCAAACATTCGGATTCCAAATAACTTGGTGTAAGCGTATTTCTAATGTATAAAACTTGCCAAATTTCAGAGATTCCATGACAGTCTGTCCCATGGGCAATCAGAAACCAGATTGGTCCATCAGCTGAGGTAAACCATAGACACCACCAGCACAAAATTAGTAACAACATGGTGTCAAAATAACAAAGATATGGATATAAACACACCAAAAAAAAAAAAGAAAAACCCAGAAGTCATCACTATTCATCATAAGAGTGAAATATGAATATGTTATCATGTCTTGTTTACGTATGCAGAAACACCAAACAATACTTGCATCATATACACTAAATTATTCCATATGCACTCACCGATGCTAATTTACAATACTAAATGGACCATTGCTAAGTTCATTCATGAAACAATTTTATAATGGACCGTGGCTAATTAATATTTATATTACTAAGCAATGCTCAATGAGAAAATGGGTCGATTTGACTTTACAAAGTCAAACAGTGGGCATATAACCTACTTAACATTTTTTCTAACAAAAAAATAACCTTCCATTGAACAACACCAATCTTACAAGCTATTGATACAACAATTACAAAAATCACATACTTTGACCAACAAAAGTCATTTAAGCAATTACATATATTTTCGGGAGATTCTTTTGACCTTCTGTGATTCCTCTAGATGATGTTAGGGCTATGAAAACCAACTTTTCTTGTTCTCTGCTTGCATCTTTCTCTGTTAAAGCCATCTCAAAATTCCGACAACTCTTAGCTTCTCCTCATGTTTTACCTTTTTACCTTACTTTAGAACTTTACCTAATGCAGACATTATTTTTCAATGCATGAAGTGTAGTCAATGACTGAGTGCCTAAAAATATTCCAAGTCTTTGGTACCAAATTGAAGTTCAATACAGGTTTCAAGTGGGTGGCCATGCTGAAACTGTTAGTTTTTTCAGAACAACAATTACATGCTTCAATTTACATGGAAACAAAAGTCAAAACATATGTTTAGTTATGTTACTGCATTGAGAGATTCACATACTTTGGCCAATTGAGTTCTTAATACTAATTGAGGTTGTCAATACAATAATATTAATATTTTGAGAGGAAAAGGGTCTTGCCTCATTACAGTGCATTGCCAGTGTAAGTCTATCAGTAATCAGATGCTCTACTATTAGCTAGTGACCTAAGTGCAGTTGGTAGTTCTGCTTCTTTTGTTCTATCTAGAGTACTTGTTTGATCTTACATATTATCAAAACCTCAAACCCATTATATATAATTAATATAATATTTATTAGCATATGATAATCCCCTTTCAAAGTTGGAAGTGCTTTCAAGAACACGCGATGCAACTCGTTTTTCACCACCCGCTAAGTCGCAATGAGAAAAACAATCAAGAAAAAAAAAGAGAGAAAAAAAGGATTCGAAATCTAAGATTATAATTATATTTGTTAACCTTAAGGCCTCGCTCGCATACAAAGTGTGGAATATTGTTGAGGGAATTTCATGATAGTGTCATGAATTTGTGTTTTTCGGGCTGCATCATAAATTAACAAACATATTAATTAGTTAAAAGAAGACATTAAATTATATTTATAAATTTTAATAGCATATTGCAAATGAATAAACCTTTTTAGGTGTATATGAGGAACCATACTGAATGTTGTGGAATATTTAAATAATGCATGCTCATAACACTTTGCATAAATCATACAAATGCAAAATTAAAAGGGAAAAATGGATAATATGAATAAAATTTATGAAACTTGTGGAACAACACCTATGTATGTTATCATAACCACTAAAGAAACACCATATGGCTACTTTATGCCACCAACAATAAAAGCATTCTAAGCAATCAAAATAAAGATGGAAATGAATAAACGATTAACCTACAATAGTTGCATGTAAAAACACATTTTTTGCAACAAACAACAAAAAAAAAAAAAAAAACAATTGACGCATACAAATACACACCCAAAACCACAAAATCAAATCAATAAAAAAGAAAAACATATATATTATTGGGACTTAAATTACCAGATTCGGTTAATTACCTGATTAAAATCTCACCAATCCCTTTGATATGGATCTTCTAATTTAGTAATTCCAAACCCTAATAACTTCATCTCTGGAGGAAAATGTTTTTATAGCACAAGGAGTGCATTATACATAGTGCACTAACTATGTATTATTTTGGTTGACAACATCCATTTTTTGATAATTTTGGGTCATGCACTTAGGAGTGTAAACGAGCCGATCTCCAACTCAACTCGTTTTGATTTATGAGAGCTCAGGATCGAACTCGGTTCGTGAATGCTTTTTTCAAGCTCAAGCTCAGCTAGTTTATTATTCATTCGTTTATATGCAGTTTTACTTAATTTTGATATATTATATTAAAAACCTTAACTGAACAAGCCTAAGCTTCGTTCGAGCTCGTGTGCAGTGCCTTAAGCGAGTAAAATCTCAGCTCGAACTCGGTCGTGCAGTGCGAAATAAAGTATAGAAGTTAAAAATAGTTAGTACTTAAAAAAACACAAGGCTCGTTAAGGCTCAGCGACAGGGCTGTAAACGAACAAAATGTACAACGAACCATCTGGAGGGAATTTCATTTATGTTCGCCCCGTTTAACAAATGTATGAATATGAACAAAAAAAAATCCGTTCGGTAAGCTTAACGAACGAACATCAACATAAATTGCATTTTTCAATAGTGTTCGTGAAAATTCAATAATGTATTCGTTTATGTCCGTTTACGTGTGCCCAGTTAGGTCCATGTTTACATATTCTACTATTAGTATTTTTATTTATTTGTTTTACTAAAGAAGCTAAATTTGACACTCGGGCTCAGATCAAGCTCGAAAAGGCTCGGCTCGGCACGTTCTAAGCTTTTTTATCAATCCGATCTCAAGTAGCTCCCCTCTTTTACACCCCTAGAGACGCTCATTTTAGACTCATAGATCCAAAACCTAGCTAGTAATATCTTCTATCTAACCTTTTAAGCAAATTGTAATGTAATTGGCTACTAATCACAAAATTAACATATTAACTTAAAACAATAAAACCTAATGCAGCAGCTAACAAATTGTTACCGAGGTTCGTCGAACGCCTAACCGAAGCTTAACGAACTCGTACGACGGACCGTAATGTCGTTTCATCATCTAAACCTGCAACTGCGTCAAATTCATCTCATTCAAATCTGACTGCAGCGGATCAAACACATCATAAAATTAAAAAAATAAAAATCTGTAAAATAACCTACTAATACAAGAAAAAAATACTAGGCTCACCAGTCAACACGGACGTTGTTGAAAAAGAAGCTGCAGATCCAGCCACGGTTGTAGCCATGTCACCACAAACCAATTTACACCACTTGTATGTCGTACAGGTTGGGCTATCCCACGAGTGAAATTGATTATTAAATAAAATGCAATCAATACTCAATAATAATTTTTCTTAAGAACAACTTTCCACAGATAATACATTTTTGTGTACACTGACTTTATTATTTGGTTAACCGCACATCCAAACACCTTGTAACATGAATTTGATTGAAAGCATACACAACCTAAAATCTAAATTAGATTAGATTGAAAGCATACACAACAATTAAATCGAAGAAGATAATACATAGCTGGTTTTTTTTAGATGCTAAGGTTGGGAGATGCCACAGGGATGGCTGCGATTTAATCGGACATTGTGGAAGGTCTCGAATTGAAGGGGCAATGAACGTCACTTGTTAATGATGGTAACAACTAATAAACAATTGTTTATGATTAAATTAAAACCCTAAAACCATGAACAATACTCACATATCCAATGGACAAAAGAGAAGGGTGAATCGAACGGTGATTGACGATTGATTGGAGCCGGTGATTGACGATTGGTTGGGTTATAATCAATCTCAACGTTTATTTATAATCAAAATCTTGTAGCCAAAGGGTCCCTGCTGGATGAATCTCGATGATGAACGAAAGATCGTGTCGTTAATGCGAGAGTGCGTTACGCAATGGAGAGGTCGCCGGAAAGTTAATAACAACGGTGAAGACAGGGAACGCATTAAAAATAGCGGCGTCTCCTAACCATTTTTAACAGCGTCTTAAAATGGTAAAATTACCATATTGTCCATTTAAAATGTTTTATATGTAATATTGATATAGATAATATATATTCAACATTTCTAAAATCCGACAAACCGGTTTATTTAATTTATATAAGTCATTAGTTAATATTTAATTTTTGTACTTTTAATTCTATGAAGTTCAATTGCTTCGGTGTCTTTTACGCGCTTTAGGTTTTGTTTCAAGTTCATATTCAACTTCAAGTTGAGTTTCTCATATCTCTTTTTAACGCTTTTACTTTTGGGGTAGCATATATATTCTATCAAAACTACAATTTCGTTTATTCATTATTTACAAACTACAATTCGCTACATGGACTTCTGTGTTTACTTTATTACTTGCTCAAACTTGCGTGCGTTGGTGGATTTCTTCGATAAGTATGATCATACGCCCCCATGCACTCAGTACCGTGTTCGAGTGGAATAGGGCCTCAATATCCGAGTACGTTGGTTGTTACCAACTGGGAAAGACCTTACTTGCTCATTTACATTTGATCATGGAATTGTATGACTTTTATGTACTTATATTAAAACTTGTGTGAACTCACCAATTATTCAGTTAGTTGAATTTTATTTTATATATATATATATATATATAGGGGAGGGTTATCCTAAAAATAAGTAGTTTCCTAGGAAGACTAGGAATAAATCATAGCCATTTGATCATATCAATCAATGGTTGAGATTTATTACAAAAAAACCGTCATAGTTTCCTACAATTACTCTTTCACCATTATAACCGACATAGTTTCCTATAATTGTTCTTTCACCATAGGTTTTAATGACAAATGTCAAAATTCTATTGGTTCTTACCATTTTTAGGAAATAACTTTTTTTTGTTTGAACCCTTTTCTATATATATATATATATATATATATATATATATATATATATATATATGCTATAGGCACCTCTATTAGAAGTTGACACAAGAAGAAGACTGTGACACTTGGCAAAAATTTACAACTAATGTAACAATGATTAGGCAATAAACTATTATTTTTAGGAATACAACTTCCCTTATTAAGATCCAAAATTTGCAAAGTCGTCAAAAAGTCCAAATTTCGCCACGTAACGAACACTACATAGAATAACCTCGGGAGACGAGCTAGAAAGCAAATAAAATTCTCATATGAGTATACGACCCAAAAAATTTAAAATGTACATTAGAATCATAGAGTCAATATATAAGCATACTTTTAGAAGATTCGAATCGCAAAAATTGGAAAATAAGCAACCGAAAGTTAGTATAAGCCACTATAAGGACCCGGCACCAACTATTTTCAAAAAAATAGTTTCTTTAGCCTATGTTGTCAGGAATTTGATTTCATTTAAAGTCTGACAAAAATTACTAAAAACGGGATCCGATTGATTATCTAAAACTCGCAATATGTTAAACCGAAACATGAAATATTGTTTTAAAACCCAACTCTTTCACCTCCCCCCACCCCTTGGGCTGGCCACCTCACCCCCTCACCTCCATTTTCCTCCAATCACCATCTAACATAGAAGCCTCCTAATGATTTTAATCTATTAACTAGATTGATTTGTTGTAATACCCCATCATAATACACCTTGCAACTCTATTATACACATCACTAATCTACTCTCCCTCTCCATCTCCTTATAATCACGGCACCGCCATCATCTCAAATCATAACCACACTTGATCAAGAACACACTACAATGGGGGATTAAGCACTATAGGAAGCAAGAATCAAGCTAAGAAGTTAGGAAAACACTCACAAACAAGATCATCTTTCATCATCTTACTAGTTCTTCAAAATTCAAGGTATATGTAATTAGATATTGATTATCCAAGTTTGAATAGATGAGATTACACACATATAGGTTGAGATTGATCTTAAAACTTATATTTTGGTGAATGCATGTGTGCGTGTGTGGTCGTGAGTATGTATGCATGTGTGTGGGGAGTGTTGAGCACTCACATACATGCATATACTCATGATAAAGACCACCCTTGATTGTTAAAGATGATTGAATATTGAATTTGTTGCTAATTGTGTAGTTTGATGATTTAGGAAGAATGTGGATTATTTTAATAAGTGGGGTTTGATGTTAAAATGGATTTTTATTTAACTAATGATTAACTAGTTGTTTGATGTAGTCATAACATATTGATAATAGTTAATCTCTTAGAATTAAACTGAAATTAGATAAAAGATTGTTCATAGATTGAAATTTGCAATTTGGGGATTTATTTGAATACTTGGATATATTGATGATTGTTAAAATGGGTAATGAAACTTGAAAGTAATATTGATGATAGGTTACATGCTAGAAATCTTATGACTTGCTAATTCTAAGACAATATTCAAAGTTAGATTGTTATGAATTGTGGATTTCTAATAAAGGAAACTTTTGTTAAATGCGTAGTTGAATTTGATCTTGATATGGATGTTTAATATATATATATATATATGAACTTGATAGATTGTTGAATATTGACTTAGATTATGATAGAAAACATCATCTAAATATTTATTGAATTTTTGTAAAATTATTTGATGACTAATTACTAGAAATAGTAACTTTGTAACTTGGTTAATAGAAAAATCTAAAATCAAATAGCATAATAGGTTGCGAAACTTTGTCAAACAAGTTGAATAAGATAAACAAGAATCGTAAATGATTATGTTTTAAAGTTTGAATTAAATTAAGTCATTGAATTTAGAAAAGTTACTATAACTAGAAACTTTATTGATTAAACAGTTAGAAAAATCCTAGTTGACTGGTTAATGATGTGATACTTAAACATACATATAATTGATTATATTGTTTGATAAATTACATGCTAGTTTGACATGCATATACTTGAATAAGATATAATATGAATTATTCGGAAACCATCACACAAGATTAGGTAATCATACTAGAATCTTCTAAAGGAATATATGACATCTTTAAAAAGTCCGAGTTTGGTATGTTTTGATGATAATGAATACAATAAGAATCTTGATTTTTAAGTGACATCATTATGTTTTGTTCATATTAAATTACTAACCTTTGTATTTAGTGAACTAAAGATATGAGTTTAATGACTTAAATTGATTAAAAACTTGTAATTTTGTATTAAGTATTCAAATATGGAAATAATGATAAATTATAAGTTATAATATACATATTTGGTTCATAAATGGTTTGATGTGGGTTTATTTGGCTTAGTTTGCTTGTAGGTAGCTTTAACGGTCGAAAAATCGACTTTGAAACACGAACCGACACGACATTTAGGGATCGTTTTAGAACAGTCGCTAAAGTTATAAAATACTTATACATAACGTAAGTTAATGCATAAAAAGAGGACAAATTAGTAAAAATTGATCATAGACGGCTCGTTTCGTGAAAACCGTCACGAAAACGTTAAAAGTTGCTATTTTAAGAAAATAATAACGAAAATGAAAAATGTAGGAACGTGTTCGCTACGTGAACAAGACGTAGGTCGATGTCTAGAATCAACGTGAAGGTCCGGAATCTCTAAACGTGATTGAAAACAACAAGATTACTCATTATATTATCTCTATTCATATATTTCTATTAATAGTGGTGAATTACAAAATGATATGACAATTGTAGAACAAGCACAAGTTGAACCAAAATGCTCTAAACTCAAATGCCAAACAACTATATATATATATATATATAGGTGAGTTTGGGACTTATACGCCATATAAGTAAGACTTATACGCCGTATAAGTAAGACTTATACACCATATAAGTACTCTCATGCGTTTACAACGTTACAAAACATTCAAATACTATGCTAATAGATGCCCTACAAGATCAAAGCGATAGACATTTTATATACTAACAAAAAATAAAGTATATTTATAAAAGAACTCCTAAAACTTAACTAATATTGATATAACAAGTGCTTCATAGATTTAAAAATAAAGTTTTATAGAAAAAGTTGACCAGTTCGTTTTTAAATGCAAAACCGACAAAAACCGACTAAAGCAAATTATAAATTTCTAATTATATTTTCTTAAAAATTTTCTAGCAACTGAATCTTTAGGCATATTCTCCCTCTAAAGTCAACAATTTCATAAACTTCAGGCATGTTCATTAAATCAGAACTCTTGCTATCTGAACTTCCAGAATTGACATGTAAAACCGTTGAATTTTCTGAACTTTCGGATTTGACTAATATGACATTGTTATCCGAACTTTCAGAACATGACTCTTTTTCAACACAAACTTGATCGGATAAGTCATTTATTCTTAATGATCCAATGATATAACTTTGATTTGGATATTTTCACATAAAATTTCAAACTTTCAAACCTTTTTACATCACAATCTTTCAAATAAACAATCTCAACAACTTTTGGTTTCCCCGAAACATTTTTAACGGTATCGTCTTTTCTTCTGAAAGTTTGTTTCGAAGGATCCTTTGGAATATTGATTTGATGTTTGAGCTCGTATTTTTATATTTTGAATTTTGGAATTTTGGTTATTCTGTTTTAAGAACATCTTGGTTGCCTTTAGATGTAACAATATCTGATTTTGTAATGTAAGCATACTTAGTTCTATTCTTATAATGAGAAGGTTCATCAGTTTGTTTACGTTTGTCTTTTTGAATAAAGAAATACTTATTGAAATTATTTTGATACTGGATTTCTTTCTCGCTCTCAGATGCCGTACCATGTATGAATTCAACCTTATTAACTTGCTCATGCTTATACCACACACCATGATCATTATTGTAACGATTCCGACGAAACCCGGTATACCCTAACCGGTAGACAATAGTTACGTCATATTTAATGTCGGGTACATGAATTACCATAGTAATTATACGAGAATATATGGTTCACTGTATTGATTGTACGTGAATATATAATTCATCGTATTGAAAATGCGATTAATCGATCGATAGTTATTGAAACCTGAACGAATCGAGGGTTCAATTATAGACGATATCTATAATGTTTAGTGATTTCACGAAGCATTAATGCTTCGGGATAAGTAAAGTACGACATAGAAAAAGAATTTCGATTTAATGGTACGTCGGTACGTTAAACGAAACCTTTAATACCAAACCGAGCAGGAGACAATCAATCAAGCCGAAAAAGATGCGCAATTATTAATAATATGATGTTTTAAGCTAATTAATGTCGTGGTTTAAGTTTTTAAAGTTTTAATGTGGTTTTATATAAATTTCATTTTTAAGCCGAAAAACGACCGTTTTAGCCTCGTTTTAAGCTGAATTAAACATTTAACCGAAAAACGAACTGAACCAGATTATCCAAAACATTACCCAGATTGCCGAAATCCAAACACGTGGCTAAAATTGGAGAAGTGGGTCCCACCCCACCCCTCCTTAGTTCCGATCGGACCCAAAGGGTCTCCCCCATTCTTTCATTTCTTTTTTTTACACAAACAACTTCATGTTCTTCAATTCTCTCAAGATCATGATCCAAAACCGAGATTTTGTAGCAAGAAAACAAGGTAAAGAATCGAGTTAATCACGTTTCCATCTTCGTTTCTTGAGTTTATTTGCAAGAAAATGAGGTTTCAAAGATGAAAACCGATTCTTGCATGATCAAGTGATGTATACGGGTTATACAAGGGATCTTGGTCCAAGAAAGGAGTTAACCGAACCAAAAACGAATTTTTACGGTTCAAACTTTAGTTTTGAAACAATAACCGAAACTATAGTGTAAGAGGCTTGATCGTGAGTGTAACTTGCTTGGTATTGTGGTATGTTGGTTGTAGGTTCTGTATTTAGTGGTAGATAAGGCGGAAAGACGAGTTTGTAGCTTGTAGTGGCGGAGATCGAAAGGTATATTCGGTTTATGTTCGGTTTTGGAGTTTTTGGACAGATTGTTGAGGGTTTAGAGTTTGGTCATGAAATTTTACAGGGATGTTCTACACATGAAAATAAGAGTTCTGTGAAATTTTGGTAATTTTGGGACAAATGATGAATATTTGGTGAATTTAATGCTCGGTTTTCGCTAAAAATGGTGAAAAATAGTTAAATATCATGAAAAATTCTGGAAAATTTCAGATAATCTTTTTATAACATTTATAAGTCACACACAAAATTTTAGGTCAGTTGGAGAAGTCTAAGTAGGCTTTTCGGTTAAACGAGTTCTAGGGTTTTCTAGCTCGGTTTTAGTGAAAATGGCATGTAAAAAGAGATTCTTGGTTCTGGAAAAATTACAGGGGACTATGTGATTTGCAGGGGTCATCCAGGAAAAATTTGGGATTTTTCTAAGGTCGTTTGGTATTTACGACATATTTAGTGTTTAAATGGTGTTTAAAAATAGATAAATAAATTTTAAATATAAAAATTAATTCTGGAAATATTTTTATAAAATTCCCCACTGTCAAAAAGTGATTTGCACAAAATCTCAAGGTCCGAGGTTAAACGGATAATTATTTGTGCTAAAAAGAAGATAAAAACAAACTTTTAAAGTCTAAAACGCATAAACCGGTAAAGTTCGTCTAAACGAACTGACTGGTGTATAAAAACCCTAAAAATGAACTATTTTCATATAATAGAGTTAAACAAGTAAAAATGAATCATCCGAAAATAATTCGGATGATTTGGGTATTTTTAACCGATTTAACAGTTTCCGGTACGCTAAAGACGGAAACGGGTCCCGCGGCCAATCGGGACGTCTAAACCGAGCTCTAAATTCACAACTTTGATTAAATTATCAGTCAACCACTACTTTCGGGTCGTGTGTGACCAAACTCATTTTTGAAACGTAAAAACGGATAACCGTGCTAGGCACGCAAAACGAGAAAATCGACTAATAGTAATTGTGACCGTGGAACTCTAAACGATATCACAATCTGAGTCCGGAGAAGTGTTTCTGGGTTAGCATTGCCCCCGGAACGGGTACAGTACTAGGTTAACAGTGGCCCCAGATGTACCGGTTAACACGGTTAAAGTTATATTAATAATGAGTGTATAGTAACGATCGTAGGGATCATATTACAGATTGGACGTGTTAACTGATAATGATTGTTGTTACCTGCTTGCATGTGCTAAGGTGAGTTTCATGAGCCCCTTTTTCTGAATTGTTTTCAAATATTTTCCCGGGGCGGAAGCATGTTACTATTGAAAAGTTTAAGTACATACTGAACGCATGGATTTGCGTGTATTTATAAATATTTGATTGTACGGGAATCGTACGGAATGGGTACAGTACTGGGTTAACAGTGTCGCCAGATGTCTCTAGAAGTGTTTCTGGGGTAACATTGCCCCCGGAATGGGTACAGTACTGGGTTAACAGTGTCCCCAGATGTCCAAAGAGGTGTTTCTGAGTTAACATTGCCCCCGGAAAGGGTACAGTACTGGGTTAACAGTGTCCCCAGATAATATTATATTATGATATTGATTTATCAAGGTTTACTCAAATTGTGAAACTCACCAACTATTCGTAGTTGACCCGTTTTCTCACATGCTTTTCAGGTACAATTAAGATGAAGTGATTGCTTACGTGCTAAGTGCTTGATGTGTGTAAGATTTGCGTGTGGGATGTTAGGATACATTATATTACATAGAATTATGTATCGTATTGTATGATGTGTGTATCACCTAGACGGTAATGAATTATGGGATAATGTAATTTGAAGTATATTAATGTATTCAGTTTTCTTTATAAACAATGTGGTTGATATCAGAGGTGTCTGTTGCATCCCGTTTACGTTTCCGCTGCGGTTACGGGGTGTTACAATTATATCCATAAATAGCATCCCCAGTTACCTCATCTTTACTGATCGGTGTGGGAAGAATATAGTCCAGGACAAAAGATGCTTCATTGTAACTGTTAAGCTTCAAATCAACTCTTTCAATCTCAATTTTAACAGTTTGTAGTTCTTGTTTAAGTGCATCATTTTTGTCAATGTATTTGTTTATTGTTTTCTCATTTTGATTAATCTTCTCCCACAGTGCCTTTTCGCATTATATCAGCCAACCTGTCAATGTAATCGAACTCACGTCTCTCAATTCCGATATGTTTCATTTTGCTCACAAGATTGCAATATCTTTTGATTAAGTGATCAACCGATTCTCCAGTCATTGTCTCAAAATCATCAAATTCTTTCTTCAAAACTTGCCTACTGTTTCTTCTCAATGCATCTTCAACATTAAACAAACTCGGAATTTCCATTTTGAAAATTTTGAAAATTTTGTGTTTCCATCGTATAAGTTCGGCGTATAAGTTTTTAGCAACGTATAAGTCCATAGCACCATATAAGTCCAACGTATAGGTCCTTAGGGCATGTAAGTCCTTAGGGTGTATAAGTCCATAGCACCATATAAGTCCAACGTATAAGTTCTTAGGGCATGTAAGTCCTTAGGGCGTATAAGTCCAACCAGCTAAAATTTTTTAACATTTTTTGATGTTTGTCCTATCAAACGAGCTCGAAATTACACGAAATTTTCCAAAAATGTTCCCAATAAATCGAAACGAACATCTTGGTGTAATCAAATTTTGATTTTGGAACAGGCCAACTTTTTGCGTTTTTTAACGATTTTTTACGTTTAAGTAAGTAAACGAACTCGAAATTTAACGAAACTTTCCAGACTTGATCTATAAAAATGCGAACAATCTCTGAGATTTTGGACATGATTTGACTTTAACGAATCCGGAACGAACTTTTATCGAATTGAGAAATATATCGATTCTTGATGTGAAACAAGTAATTCTTGTATTTTCTTATGATATCGACCACCGAAGCTCTGAAATCACATGCAGGAACGTGTTCGTTTCGTGAACAAGTCGTAGATCGATATCTAGAATCAACGTGAAGGTACGGAATCCCTAAACGTAATCGAAAACAACAAGATTACTCATTATATTCTCTCTATTTCTCATATATTTCCACTAAAAGCAGTGAATTACAATATGATATGACAATTATAGAACAAGTACAAGTTGGACCAAAAAGCTCTAAACGCAAATGCCAAACAACTTGTATATATAGGTGAGTTTGGGACTTATACGCAGTATAAGTACTCTCATGAGTTTATAACATTACCAAACATTCCAATACATTAATACATGTCCTACAAGACCAAAGCGATAAACATTTTCTGTACTAACAAAAAATAAAGTATTTTTATAAAAGAACTCCTAAAACTTATCTAATATTGATATAACAAGTGCTTTCAAAGATTAAAAATAAAGTTTTATATGAAAGTTGACCATTTCGCTTTTGAATGCAAAACCGGCAAAATCAACGAAACCGAGTAAACCAAATTTTAAGTATCTAATTATATTTTCTTAAAAGCTTTCTAGCAACTGAAACTTTAATATTTTATTTTGTATTATTATTTATTTAATTATTTATTTTATACTTATATAATATAATAAAACAAGTAATAACATAACATGTGTCGTGATTAATTGTTAATAGTTATATTGCGATTTTGTGCTTGCATGCTTGTGTGGTCACCTAAACTAAGATCAGATAAATAAGGTTCTCAACGAGTCAAATACAAACCGGATTATTTTTAAATAAAATAACAAACGTGTCCTAATATAGGACACGAGATTTTGGACAACAACTACGACTGTGAGTTTCTCTAAAAACCCCTCCTTTTAAATGAAATGTTTTTAAATGTTTTTTGGGGAAAATATATTCTTTTTATTAAAGTTTTAAATAAATTTTATTTTTAAAACTGTGTTAAAGTGGGATGAGTCAATTTGACTAAAAAACTGTTAACCGAATTAGTATGGGCATAAAAATGTTAGGAGATCTATTGGGGTGACGCCCCCCACTTCCAATCACTTTGGGTTAAAAGTAGGAATATTTTGAATTTGGTAGGTTTTGATTTATCAATATTGATAGTCATACACTTTTTGTATTCTTTGCTCGTTTATAACAATGCGATTTGTTTAAGAAATAAAATGCTACGTTTTCATAAAGAATTGATCAATGTGGTATAATGGTTGAAGACTATTATATCATGGGATTATAATATATATATATATATATATATATATAAGATATTTTTATAAAATAGGAGAACTCACCAACATTCATATTGACAAAAGTTTTTAATATGCTTTTCAGGTAAGTGATGCTTCGTGTCGGCGAGAGAATGGCGGTGGTGTGTTTGTGATGTAACACAAAGTGTACACCTTTTAGCATCAAACTGTCCTCTTAGGGTAAAACTCCATGCAAATTCGTTGTATTTAGTACTTAGTTGAGTTATTTATGAATTTGTAGGTCCGGGCGCCCGATCGACGAAGAAACGATGAAAAGATGGCGCTTTTCGTACAAAAATCAAGAATCTGCCAAAAGTACATGACCATGCAGAGTAGGTGCATGGCCATGCTAAGAAGGTGTATGACCATGCTTACCAAGTTGCACCATCATGCTCTTTATGGGTATGATGGTGCACCTTTATTGGAACCTGTGCACATCTACTACCGTGCAAAAAGTGAAACTGCACCATCATGCGCTTTTTGTGCACCACCATGCACTTCCGAGGAGACAAGCCCGTGCACTATCCGATGCCGAGAACAAGACATATCAACTTTGAAAGTGCACTAGCTAGTGCCGGTAATGCACGACCATGCACTTTTGGTGCATGACCGTGTACTATTTTTGGAACCTGCAACTCTAAGCAGCCGAAAGTGAAAGTTTGACTTACCAAATCGGTGCACTACCATGCACTTTTTGTGCATGACCGTGCACTTTTTCCAGAAGCATATACACACTAATTCTTAGATCATTTTGGTGTGTGGAGCCTTGGTGATTCTCTCTCAACTCCTGAAAATTATTTATTGTGTTCCTTGAGAGTTTGAAGGCTTCAACCATCCTCAAGATCCATCATTCCATTCTTCAATCCTTTCTTGATCTAAGTTTGCATTCCTTTGTTCTTGAACATGTTTTGTAAGCTTAATTCTAGTTTGATTGTAGTTTTATTAAGCCTTATGGGCTAATTACTTTTTCCATCTAGACAATGTTGAAACTCTTATTAATGTGATATATTATCTATGCATGATTTTTGCATATTGGTGTTCTTTCAAGAATATGGTTGAGTTTAAAAGTTGATAGTGGTGGTGTTCATACTTGTTAGAATTGCATAATCTTGTTAGTTTTACAAATGTTTAGGCATTCATTTTGGAAAACTATGTTCTAGATGTTTGTTTGTAAACTTTAAATGTTTATCTTTTCTTTGTTTACATTACTAAGTTAGGAATGACTAGTAAAAATTAACTTGGTTATAAACTTATTGATGAGTATGAAACCCTACACTTAATATTGGAAAAGTGATAAGTGTTGTTATGATTATTGACTTCGTGATGACTTGCTAGTTAAAGTTTCATACGTTGATATTAATTTCGTGGATTTGGCTACTTTAGTGTAATCTTAGGTGGTTAGAATGTTGTTCATGCTAGCTTTCCTTTGATTATGAGACTTTGTTGTTTTGACAAACAAGTTAGTCTATGTTTATCTCTTGATTGAAAACCCATCATGATGATTATTTTCTAGTATTAGGTTACCTTATTGAAATCTAGTATTTATGTTTAGATTCATGATGTTTTGCCATATCATTGCTATTTTGTCATGTTAGTAGAGTGGATTCATGTCTAGGTAGTTTTCTGGATTGATTGATTTCTTACTTATTTACTTTCTTTGTGTTCATCATATGCTAGTTTAGTTAATTAATAATCAACTTAAGATATACTTGTTCGGTTGGTTATTTACAAAGATTTAGTTCTAGAAAGTTTCCGTATCGAGGGATTGATACTCGGTTCTTACCGGCACTTTATTACAAACGATAGGTATACTTGTCTTTCGTGTGTTTTTGAGTTGTAGGTGAAAACCTATTTTAAAACCCAATTTGTGTGGAATTTTTACTTATATATATATATGTTGGTGCATAATGTCAGTAGTTCAGTATCTTATGTTTTGTATGTGTCTGTAATCGTGTTAGATTGTTTGTTTTGGTTTGAATATGGTTTTACACAAGTTCGCCTGTGATGTAGGCGAACTTGGTCACAAGCGAAGTTATGACAACTTCGCCTAGTATGTTAGGCGAAGTTGTCGAGGTTATATAAACCTAACTTCGGCTTGATTTTGGTTAAGTTTTTCTGAACGTGTGAGTGATTGTTGAGATCACGTGTTGAAGTGATGCAATACAATCGTGTTTATTAGTATTGTAACGTGTGTTTGTGTTTCGGTTCAACGTATTATATATCTTACGCTCGTATCGTATTACGTGGGGATTCCGCACCCTCGTGTTACGAGATACTCCTGTGTAGATCCGGCTGGGAACCTACAATTGGTATCAAAGCATTTGCTCGTGATTGTGTGGTTCGGGATTATCACACGGGTGTTAAGATTGTTCCGTTCGACTATTCGCGGAACGGGTTTACGTTGAAATACCTAGTTTTTGTGTCTTGCCCATCTCCCATCATCAAATATAACCCATTACACATTCTCATACCTCGCAATACGTCCAATGAAAACCTGCAAAAACCTTGTGTTCATCAGGCGAAGTTGCCGTCATCGTTTGTAGGGTTTAAGCGAACTTATAAGGGTTAAGCGAAGTTATAGTGCAAGCGAAGTTGAGTATAAGCGAAGTTAGGAAGTTAAGCGAAGTTAAGATCAAGCGAAGTTAAGATCAAGCGAAGTTACGTCCAAGCGAAGTTAATATAACTTCGCTACCTGGTCACTGTTTATTAGTAAAAAAAAAAAACTTTCTTTGTATTTCGAGTCGTGTTTCTCTCAACTATGACTTTAATAAACATTACAGAACTGGTAATAATGGAGGTTTAAGCCGGTTCCACAACCAAAGCTCCAAAAATGCTTAAGGGTACCGATTTCGTTGCATGGAAAGATCGGTTTGAACAATATGTGAAATATCAAGATGCTGAGATGTGGGTTTGCATTCAAGACGGATATATTCCACCAACATCCTTGTTTGAAGATCGTGACCAAATTAAGAAGTACAGTAAGATGGAAGAGGAAGAAAATGTATGAGGCAGAGAGTAAAGCTCATGCAGCAATAACAATGGCTCTTCCACAAGAGATTCTTCATACCTTCAAGAAGTACAAAACTGCTAGAGAGCTATGGGAAGCCCTAGAAAATAGATATGAAGGTAATGTGGGGATACGTGCTTCCAAGACAAAGCTGCTAAAAACTCAATTCTCTGTATTCAAGTATTTGAAAAATGAATCACTTGACGATATCATCACAAGATATTATCACTTGATGACCGAACTTAGTAATTACTCCATTGAATACAAGGAAGAAGATATAGTAGAGAAACTTCTTGATGTTCTTCCACCGAAATGGGAAATGTACACGGTTCCGATGAGAGAGGATAAAGACTTTGCCAAGATTGATTTGGAAACATCAGTCAATAAGTTACGAAATTTTGAACTTAACATGGTTAGGAAGGAGACACCAACTGATCAGGTTCAGGGTCCGGGAATGTATGGTGCGAAAGTCACTCCAAGTTCAAGTTTAAAATTAGAATCCTCTGCCTACTACTCAAAGGGAGAATCAAACTCAAACTCAACTCGTGATGGTCATGTGATTCTCAATATGGATGGCGACGTATGTTTCGTAGCTGGAGGTAGTAATCCTTCAAAACCTCAGGCCACAACTGGAAATTTTTCGTCAAATGTTCCAGCTACGATTACTCACAGATGCCCATGAGTGTTAAATCAACTGAACAGCAGTTTGCTCTATATGCATCCTTCATTGCATCTTATGAGAACTACATCAAAGGTAAAATAGTCGACCCTGCAACTTTGGATGAAGACTATGATCAGATTGATGCTGATGATTTGGAAGAGATGGACCTGCAGTGGCAGATGGCTATGATAGTAAGAAGGGTAAAGAGATTCATGAAGAAAACGGGTAGAAAGTTCGTTGGAGAAAGACCAGGGTTTGATAAATCAAAGGTTCGATGTTACAACTGTCAACAGAATGGTCACTTTGCTAAGGAATGTACAAATGAGAGAGTCGAACGAAGTCAGAACAGGCCTGCACAACAGAATGGGGGAGGTAGTGAGAATAGGGCTATGGTATCTAGACAGAATGGTGGATACAACTGGAATATACAAGTTGAGGAAGTGTTCGAACAGGCTAATTTGGTAAACATCGAAACTGGAGGAAGTGAGAGGGAGACGGGAGAAAATCAAGCATATATGACAGAAGTGAACGATTAGCTCTCTGAGGTAAGTTCTGAACTTCATTGTATAAAATGTGAAAATCTGTCTGAACAATTGAAAACAATAACTGATCAGTTTGTTAGTTTGGACGCACAATTTAACACGTTAAAAGAAGATCATCACTATACTAAAACTAGAGAAAACAGTTACTTGGTAAAAATAAAAGCTAGTGAAAAGGATATCAGAAGTCTTAAAGCCAGTCTAGCTGATAAAATATAAGTAATTGATCTTAGTTATGAAGTGTTAGAAGGAAAAAACCAAACAAATTGCTGAAAAAGATAAACAGATAGTTGATTACCAAGTAAAAGTGGTGGAACTAAACAGAAAAATTGAACAATTTAGAAATTCTTCAGCAATGCTTGATCACATCATAAGTGTTCAACGTTCCCCAGTTAACAAAGGGGGAATTGGATTTTCTGAAGTTCCACCACCGTATAACAATAACTATACTTATAATCCTAGTAATCAGCAATCTGCTAATGTTGAGATTAGTCTGACAGTTCCAGTCAAAATTTCGACTAAAGAACCTGAAGTTAATAAGAGCGAAACGAGTAAGTCAATTTCTAAGGTTGAGATTTCTGTCCCTAGCTCTGTTTCATCAAATTCGGACAAGTCATCCGAATCGGGTGAGATAAAAGAAGAGGTAGTGTTACTAAAACGTGGGGAGGAATATAAGCCTGATGAAAAGAATTCTTCCCTAAACCCGTTCGTCCCACCATATGTTAGACAAACGGGTAGTAATGCAACCTCAACATCTGCAACAACTGTGGAGACGAAAGTTGAACACAGAAGTTGTTTCAGATGCAATCAAGTAGGACACCTTATTGCTGATTGTCCTCTAAACCAGAGAAAATTTAGTGATACGAGGCCTCCGAAAACTGAGAATAAAAGGAATATTAATTATGATACTGGTAAGAATGCGAACTCACCAAATTTCAGACATTGGAGTAATCCAAGATTTCAAAAAATCGGTCTCATTTTTCCCCAGTTAACTACCAAACCAACAATTATAATTCAGTTAATTCACTAAGGTTTTGATGGCCTCATAGCCAATCCTCGAGAAGGTTTCCTTTCAGAACTTACAGAAATCATCCTCAAACTGACTTTGGGCAACCAAAGTACTGGATGCCGGTCAACAGATTTAATCGACCCAAGACCAGTAGGTCTTGGGTCCCCAGATATTAATCCATTTCTTTAATTGTGCAGGAACAGTCAAACAGGGCTGTAAACAATCTGTGGGTTGTTGACAGTGGCTGTTCCCGGCACATGACTGGTAACAAGAATTTGTTACGTGACTGGAAATCTGTTCAAGAAGGAAGGGTTAGTTTCGCTGGAGAGAGTGGAGGTAGAATCAGCGGTATTGGAACTGTGACTAATGGAAGAATGAAGTTAGAGAAGGTGAATTTTGTAGAAGAGTTGAAGCATAACTTGTTGAGTGTATCTCAGATTTGTGACAAAGAATACACGGTGCATTTTACAAAAAAATGAGGCAATTGTTCTTTATCCTGGTTTCAAGATACCAGAGGCCTGGGTGGTGATGAAAGCTCCAAGAGAAAAGAACACGTATGTGATGGATATGAGGTCAACTAAGATGACAACAGAAGAGTCATGTCTTCTGTCAAAGGCAACTGAGTCGGAGTCAGAGTTATGGCATCGAAGAATGGGACATATACATCTTCGCAAAATGAATTACATTGTCAAGAATGGGCTGGTGCTTGGAGTTCCCTTGAAGAATTTTAACTTTGAAGATCAATGCTTTTCGTGCAAGAAAGGAAAGCAACACAAAAAACCTCATCACTCCAAGAAGGTTAACTCAATTGTCAGTACCCTAGACCTACTTCATATGGATCTCTTTGGTCCCGTGAATGTAAAGAGTCTAGGTGGAACGTCATACTGCTTGGTTGTAACCGATGATTACTCTCGATACTCTTGGGTATACTTTCTGAAGGCAAAATATGAGACAGTTCAGTTGGTAATTAACTTGATTACCAAGGTTGAAAATATTGTTGGGAGAAAGGTTAAGTACATCAGGAGTGATAATGGTACAGAGTTCAAGAACTATCAGATGGAGATGTTCTGCTTACAGAAAGGGATAGAACATCAGTACAGCGCCCCGTATACTCCGCAACAAAATGGGGTAGCTGAGAGGAAGAATAGAACGCTAATCGAAGGCGCCAGAACCATGCTGGCAGATGCTAAACTTCCTGTGGTGTTCTGGGCTGAAGCTGTTGCCACAGCCTGTTATATCCTTAATCGTGTTTTAACTGTTAAAATATTAAATAAAACTTGTTATGGACTCATGCATGGTAGAAAGCCAAACCTGAATGGTCTTGAACCTTTCGGGTCCCCATGTACGATATTAAAGACAAACTCAAAATTTGGTGAAAAAGCCGACGAAGGTATTTTAGTCGGATATGTTGTTGGGACACCCAACAGAAGAGTCTTTAATTTATCGAACAACAAGGTTGAGGTGGTATGTAACACTGACATTACAAGTTACAAATCACCAAAGCCTAGCATGGGACCCGCTGAAGCTTTCGACTATGATAAACTGTTCAAATCTTTTAATATGCCTTACTTGGATTTTGCAGAAGTTGATGAGAAAATTGCTTCACAGATTCTGTATGACGAGGAGGAAAATATTGTGCAACGTCCACGATACGATGAAAGTCAACCTTCCTCGTCAAGTGCCGTTGATACTCCTGCTGCCTCTACTGAGGAAGAATTCTACAATCCATTTCACTCTCAACATCAATCACCCATTGATGAACTCTCTTCGAATTTAGAAAACAATCTGGAAGTCGGTCCGGTTCAGACTACTGTAATTCACAAAAATCACCCTTTGGAGAACGTGATAGGTAATCTGTCTGACGGTGTTCAAACAAGAAGAAGTTTGGATGAACACACATGTGTTTACGCAAGCATTAAAGACACGGGTATCATAAATGAATGCTTGTACACCTGCTTCATCAGCCAGATTGAACCGAAAAATTATCAAATGGCTCTAAAGGATAGCTCGTGGGTCGAAGCCATGCAAGAAGAGTTAGCACAGTTCGAGAAGATGGAAGTATGGAAATTAGTTGAAAAACCACGGAATGTAAATGCTATTGGTACAAAGTGGGTTTTTAAATGTAAGAGAGATGAGAAGGGGATAATCATACGGAACAAGGCAAGGCTGGTAGTAAAAGGGTTTAATCAGCAAGAAGGAATCGACTACAACGAAGTGTTTGCTCCTGTGGCAAGATTGGAGGCAATTCGGCTATTTTTGCCATTTGCTGCACACAAAGAGATGAAAGTGTTCCAGTTAGATGTGAAAAGTGCCTTTCTTAATGGTCAAGTCGATGAGGTGGTGTATGTTGAACAACCTCCGGGATTCCCTGACCCTGATTTTCCTGATCATGTGTACAAACTGAGTAAAGCTTTATATGGGCTACATCAGGCACCTCGTGCCTGGTACGCAACCTTGTCCGATTACTTGCTTGAGAATGGGTTCGAAAGAGGAAAGATCGATAGCACGCTGTTTGTCAAGAGAAAAGGGGGAGATTTTCTACTAGTTCAAGTCTATGTGGACGACATCATTTTTGCTGCATCAAAAGTCGCCATGTGTCAGGAATTTGAAGCGGTCATGAAAAAGAGGTTTGAAATGAGCGCCATGGGCGAATTAACTTTCTTTTTGGGATTTCAGGTAGATCAGAAGAAAGATGGGATGTTTATTCATCAAACAAAATATGTCCATGATGTGCTCAAGCGCTTCAAGATGTAAGATAGCACCCCATTTGATACTCCAGTTTGCGTCAACCACAAACTGGGTGCTGATTCTGACAGTGATGAAGACGTTGATCCCACCCAATATCGGGCAATCATAGGTTCCTTAATGTATTTAACTGCATTTAGACCTGATATTATGTTTGCAGTTTGTCTTTGTGCTCGTTTTCAGGCAAGCCCGAAGGAATCTCACATGAAGGGAGTGAAGAGAATATTGCGATATCTCAAAGGCAAGCCTAAGTTGGGATTGTGGTACACGAAAGGGGGAGAACTGGATTTGGTAGCTTACACGGATTCTGACAATGGAGGTTGCAATCAGAACAGGAAGTCAACAACCGGTGGATGTCAGTTTCTGGGAGGAAGATTGGTGTCGTGGCAATGCAAGAAGCAGACCTCAGTAGTCATTTCCACCTGTGAAGCAGAGTACATGGCAGCATCAAACTGCTGCTCCCAGGTTCTTTGGATACAACAACAATTGCGCGATTATGGTATGAATTTCACTCAAACTCCTATTTGCATTGATAACACTGCTGCAATCTCAGTAACTAACAATCCCGTCAAACACAGTAAAACTAAACATATTGACATTCGTCATCATTTTATACGGGATTGTGCTGAGAAGAAATTGATTGTGCGTGAAAAGGTTGATTCTTTGGATAATTTCACCGATATTTTTACTAAAGCGTTTGACTGATCCCGTTTTCAAAATCTTGTTGAGCTTAATGGGATGATCAATCCCGAGTAACCTTGTTTTTTGCTTTTATTTAAAAAAAAAACATCACTATCGCTTAGAATTATGTCGGTTGCTTCAGTTTGAAGGACACATCTTCGGATATGTTTGGTCCTTACTTCTACTAGTAGATTATGAGGATAGCCGTTAACCAGATGACTGAAAGTGACCGGGGCGGTTTATGATGGGTTTTTATTCTTTCGCTGAAAAATAGTCGTTCATACTTAGTTAGAAGGACACATACTCGTATGTGGTCGGTCCAGCTGATCCATTGGATCTTCAGGATAGCCGTTTACCTGAAGACTTCGACTTGATCGGGGCGATGGAATTTAAAATTTTTTTTGGGAGATGATATAATTTTTCAAGTCTATAACTTCGTAAGAAGTTTCAATACAATGTTTAAAGGAAAATTGATCCAACCTAGGAAAGTGATAGAAAAACTAATTCTGTGTGCCTAACTGGTGAAGTTATTAGGCCTAAAAGACTCTAGAACAGTCATTGTATGTTACGGTAGCTTTCTATGGTGCGTAAAAATAGAAGTGATACAAACTAAATCTCCTCGATTTAATGTGGAAAATCATTCTAAGTTGTGCATGCCCCCATATACATCTTTCCGAATTATAGGCAGAAAAGTGATTACCCAGTCATACACGAGCCCGTGAGTGTTCTGATTCCCGAGAAGATGGTGTGTCAAGTACCTGCAGTGATTTAGATTCGGGACTTGTAGTTGTCTATTATTCGAAGCTGTATTAATATCTAAAAAAAAATGTTGTTAAGCCTTCTGAAGCTTATGTTATCTCAATATCAATCAAGAGACAAGAAAGAGAACGGGAAGAAGACTGTAAAGATCGATATGTACTTACTTTTTAATCAGACACTACGGGTCGAAGTCAACTTGGGGTGACTTGGGGAAAGCCAAATACGCTTTGAGAATAGATAGGAGGCATCGCAATCTCTCATGTGATGTCCATCTAAAGTTTGAGCTTATTTGAACCTAATCCGTATCACAGAAGCGATGAAAACCGTACTAAGTTTTATACTTGCTTACAACTTGTTTCTTTATGTCATAATACCGCTGAACATGGATCTATGTGACAGCCACTTAATTAGTATGATTCCTGTTCGGATCTTTTCTAAAACATGCAGGTTCTCGTCAAGGCTGAAATTTGATCCCGTTTATTTAAAGGTGTGTAGGCTTGGTATAACATGTAATTCATACTAATGGTGTTAATCAGAGGCCTTGGTGATTCGATTTGTGACATAGTTTGTGCTAACTTTTAAACACTCGATAAACTTTCTGGTTCTAACATGTTTGTAACTCATTTGATCTTCTAGATCTCATTATTGCTATCTTCTCATGTTTTCATTCTCAAAAAACACCAAACAAAACCTTGATTGGATAATAATGTACGTCGTTTCAGATTCAGGCCAAGTTAGGTTTAGGCGAAGTTGTTCTCAACTTCGCCCTAGGCATAACTTCGCCTACTCATTTTTAAATTAATTAATTAGTCTAGTTGTTCTCATGCGAAGTTAGGGTTAGGCGAAGTTATACTCAACTTCGCCTTAGGTATAACTTCGCCTGCTCAGGCTAATATTATGTAAAAGTTCTAGTTAGATGTTCTCAGGCGAAGTTATGGTTAAGACGAAGTTGTACTCAACTTCGCCATATCGCTAACTTCGCCTGCACATTACATGTTATCATAACTTCGCTCATGGTAACAGGCGAAGTTATGATCTGCTTTGTCGATGTTCTAACTTAGACCGTTTGTTGTGCAGATATGGCTGTGGTAGCCGGAGCTGGTGGTGCTGGTGGTGACGAAGGTGGTGACAACAACCGACAGTTCTTTCTGGGTCACAACATGTACATTACTTTGGATCCGGATGCTAGTGGTATCGATGACTATCGCGAGATCATCTCCTTCCTTGTTCGCTCTTTTTTTTTTACGCCATCACTACAACTCTCCCCATTTCTCTACCGAATATTGAAGATTTCTGGCGAACGGTAGAATATGACTGTAGAGTTGATCCTCCGGTTATGCGCGCTACAGTGAACAATCAGGTGGTGCATTTCTCGGCAGATCAAATCAGAGTCGCCTTGCAGTTCGGGGCTGAAAATACAGATGATCCAACAGATTTTCCAGCTCCATTCAGAGATGGTGCATTTCTACATATGGGCTATTCGGGTCCTTCGGGTGACACTCAAAGGAGAAAGGGTTTCTTACTAGATCAGTGGCGTTTTCTGATGCACGTAATGATAGTGTGCATGTCTGGTCGTAAAGCTGGTACTGACGGTATGGGGGCAACGATGCAATCTGCTATGACAGCCCTGACTTACAACAAGCCATACAGCTTTAGTCAGATGGTGTTTTATGAAATTGATCGTCAGAGAAGCGCGGTCGCCAGGGAAAGATTTTTAATGTACCCGAGATTCCTACAGATGATTCTGAATCACGTTGCCCCTACGCTGCCTCAACGACGTCCTATCCGTTATGTTGAGAGTGTAAGTAAGAGGATCTTTACGCAATGCAGGTCGTCAAGTGCTCGTAGCAAACAAGAGCTTCGTCCGCGGCACACTCCATTGTTTGGTTATTTTGGTAAACCCTGCTTATATTGCTCCTCAAGGAGATGAATTTCGTGACCCGGCACCGCAACAGGCTAATGTCCCTCAACCACCACCTGTGGTACAGCAAGCACTGCCTGCTGATCTTGTTGCAGCTCTGGAGGAACAGATCGATCTTGAAGCTGCCTTTGGTGGCCAAGGGTTCTTTGATATTGAACAAATTGATCCAGCTGCTGAGGTTCGGGCCCTAGAAGCTGAGGCATCGGGTGTGAATGTTTCGATGGTAGCTACGTCTGTAGCAGATTCTGAGAGAACCGACTCTGACTCCTCCGCTGATGATATTGCTGAAGCACAACAGATTCTGGTCAGACAAGAAAGAATACATGGCAAGAGAAAGAAAGACTCGGATGACAGTGAATCTGACTTCGAGGAGGAGTTAGGCCAGTTGATACGACGATCCAAGAGGGTCAGAACTGGTGAGGGTTCGGGAGCTGGTGAAAGCTCAAGGGTGGTTCGTTTCTCTCCACCCTCGTTATCTGGTATGACTATGGTTCCTGCTTCTATGATTGTAACAGTACCGATAACCACCAGTGTTCCCGTGGTGACAACGTCATCATCATTTGGTATTCCACCAACCACGTTTCAGTTTTCGACTCCGGAGATTGTTTCCTTGTCACCTCCTACTGTTAATCCATCGGAGGTTGTTGCAAGATTTGTTGAGTCAACGTTGGTTGCAACTGCGGGGTTATCTATCACAATACCACCCGCGGTTACTGTTCAGCCTGCTTCTGATACTCCAGCCAGTTTGGGAATACCTCCACCTTATGCTCAAGACGTTTCTCACATGCGTTTTGATTTTGATGCTACCTTGTCCGATTCTGAAAGGATAGCTGCTCTTGAACGGGTAGTTGCTGAACAATCAAGGATCAATATAATCCAGACTCATGCTATCCAGCGACTTGTAGCAGAAAATCAGATCCAATCGTCCCTCCTTGTTGAACACGGTAAACTATTTGATGCTTTAAAACAGTTCTTAGAATCTCAGGGGGAGACGAGCTGCAAGGGCGACGAGTTGAGAACAAAGAAGAGTCATGATAGAGACGATGATCCCAATGCATCGAAAGGTGTAGGTGGTGAGTTTCCAAGAACTAAACAAACTCTTGGGACTTTCACATCTCAGGGGGAGTCAGCTGGTACATCAGGTGGATCAGGTGGTGAGAATGTTGTGGTTGTTGATGATGAGGAAAGGTTGGGTGATGATGATGTGGGAGATGATAATGTGTTAACTGTTGAGGAGATTGAAAAGATAGGAGAACAGATTGTGATTGATAGTGAGATAGAAGAAGGTGAGATTGTGGATGAGAGTGTAGAACATGAGATTCCAGACGTTGACAAGGTAAATGTGAGTCAAGATATAGATGTGTCAGATGAGTCTGAGTGGGAAGAACAACCGAGTTGGAAAGAAGGCTACGCTCAGTGGTTTGTTAAGACAAAGAAGCCAGCGGTTCCAACAATGTTCAAAAAGAGTTACAATATCAAGGGATATGCTGAGTCGAAGAAAGGTATTATTTGCTGGTTGTATGATGAG
The DNA here is from genome assembly GCF_021521415.1 of Bidens hawaiensis. Lineage (NCBI taxonomy): Eukaryota > Viridiplantae > Streptophyta > Magnoliopsida > Asterales > Asteraceae > Bidens > Bidens hawaiensis. The sequence goes on along the minus strand of NW_027501512.1, from coordinate 21,286 downwards.
CAGCTAAAGTTATTTGTGATTAAACTCTTTGATGGGATTCAGTATTTTAAGAGGACGTTGAGATCGCTCAATACCTTGCCTGAGTGTGAGGTGAAGGATTTGGCTAGATTGGGGTTGATTAATAGGAGTGATGTCAATATGGCTAGAATAATTGGGAAGATTGTGTGGAAAAAAAGTGTGAAAGAGAAGAAGTTTGTGTTGTTAAAGCCTCAGAAAGGGAAGCTAGTTGAAGATAAGGAAAGAGGAATGCGAGCTGATGGCAAACCTTGGATGGTGATGAAATATAAGCCGATTCGGTGTTTGAAAGTAGTGCCGATGAAGTTAATGCCCAAGGATGTTTTAAAGAATCTCAAGTGGTGGTATGTAGATAGCCAAACAGCTGAAGCGGTTATGGAAGATGAAGACGAGCAGGAGATTCTGAGAGTGTATGATCCCATGCACTTGGTAAATTTGTCTCAAGCTGACTTGCAGGTGCTAAACGATAAGAAGATATTCTATATTCCTGCATGGAAAGATGAAGCCAAGAAGTACCAGAGGGTGGTCTCTGTCTGTGTAAGACAGGGCGTTCATGCTTGAAGACGGGTGACACGAGATTTTTGGGATTACGACACGAGAATGAAGATAGAGATATGAAGCTACTGCCAAGGGGGAGTCTGTTGGTGCATAATGTCAGTAGTTCAGTATCTTGTGTTTTGTTTGTGTCTGTAATCGTGTTAGATTATTTGTTTTGGTTTGAATATGGTTTTACACAAGTTCTCCTATGATGTAGGCGAACTTGGTCACAATCGAAGTTATGACAACTTCGCCTAGTATGTTAGGCGAAGTTGTCGAGTTTATATAAACCTAACTTCGGCTTGTTTTTGGTTAAGTTTTTCTGAACGTGTGAGTGATTGTTGAGATCACGTGTTGAAGTGTTGCAATACAATCGTGTTTATTAGTATTGTAACGTGTGTTTGTGTTTCGGTTCAACGTATTATATATCTTACGCTCGTATCGTATTACGTGGGGATTCCGCACCCTCGTGTTACGAGATAATCCTGTGTAGATCCGGCTGGGAACCTACAATATATATATATATATATATATATATATATATATATATATATATATATATATATATATATTCACACACATCAAGTTTTTGGCGTTGTTGCCGGGGATACGGTGATTTTTAAGGAACGTCCTAGTCTTTGATTAGCCTTGTTGATATTTTTAATCTATGTTGTTATATTTTATTTCATTTTTATTCATCTTATTTTTTTTATTTTAACTTAGTGAAGAAACATAGATCTAATCCCTAAGGAGTTAGATCAATGAGTCCACCAGATTCGGGTCAAATAATTACCAAATTAACAATACAAGCTCAATCTCCCAAGTTCAATGATGAGAACTTGCAAAACAACACCGTGAGCTCGTTACAGGAAGGACAAGAGGGGGGGGGGTTCCTGTAACCACCCTCTGACGTGATAATAAGTACTGGTCATAGGTAGAGAAAAGTACTAAGTATTGAGAGTATGAGTGAAGTGTGTATGAATACCTTGTGAAGATGACGAAGGTATTTATAGCCGAAGGATTTAGGGAATATTATTGGTCCAGTTGTCCCTTTTTCAGAAGATGCTTTTGTAACAACCTGGACACGTGTCCCTATATGATAGGACTAGCCCAATTCCCATGTGCACGATTATAACAAACTCGCCACCTGTCCTTTCCTCATTGGTTGTCACATCACGTGCTTCTCAAGGAAAGTCTTGATAAATCTTCTAGAAGGTAGTTAGTTAATTACAATTGTCTCTCTGATGTCACCCTCTGGTCATCTTTGCGGGTGGGAATAACACCCTGCGGATGACTTTTGAGGACATCTGGATTACCCCACCGATAGTCTCTGGATCTAATTCTTATCCTTCCTCTGGCTTAAGTTATGCGGGTGATTAATATGTTACGCATGTGACTTTTTAGGGAGTCCTCTTTCACCCTCGGGTAGTCTTTATGGGTATTAGGGTCTTTTTACTACCCTACTTCTATAAGTCCTAGTCCATTGTTTTTTCCGCGATGTTTTATGCAGGTGAAATTTTGGACTTGAGATATATATATATATATATATTTTTTTTTTTGGGGGGGGGTGATTTTTTGAATTTTTTGTGTTTGGTGGAGATATTTTATGTTTGTTAGGATAACCATGAAAAAAGACGATGGGACAAATTGCAGTGGCCGCACAGTTGACGCGACGTTTAGGTCGGCTGTAAACTGTACATTACTATACGCTTTTTCGCTTTTTCAGTTTTCCCGCGTGACGTGGCGTAATCCTATTGGACCCTCTTTTTCTCTCCACTGTAAAACTTCCTTCGCATTTATTGCGATGAGTATAAATAGGGCTGTTCAACCTTCACTTAATCTTTCATCACTTTCATCTCCTTTTTTTCTCTTTAAAGCATATTTGAGCTTTTTAAATCGTCCACCATAGCTCGCTGTCTTCCATTGCCAACCAAAATTATGGCTGGAGAAAAGAAAAGTTGCACGTCGGTAGAAAAAATCATCGTCAATTGGAAGGACAGAGATTATGAAGATACTGTGAATGTTTACGAGTTGGCCCTTAATGGGAACCAGAGTTTCCGGCCCCCGGCTCCACCGCCGATAAACCACCGAAAGGAAAAATGGCTTTGTATGCTGAAGATTTCACCACCGGGAATCTTCGATTTCCCATAACAAAGTTTCTCAGGAATATATTAACGAGCCACATTGTCCATTTGTCCCAAATGCACCCATTTGGGTTAATGACAATCCGTCACTTTGAATTCTGTTGCCGTGCCAACAGTTTAGTCCCTTCTATAGACAAGTTCGTCGTTTTTTACAAGATGACTAGCCGCGGTGGATGGTTTAACTGGTCGACCACCGGGAAAGGAATTATTGGAACCGAACCGCCACGCAGCGCATATGGGTGCGTACTAAGTTCTTTTGGATTCGGGAAGACGTAGTTCCTCTCCAAATGGTTCGCCGTTCTTCAAATGAGAGGTTACTGGAGCTACAGACTGCCGCATATGTGAATCTCCCATGGTTTGTTACCATGAGCCGCACGCCTACTCCTATGCGGGCCATAAACAAGGGAACCTTGGTGCGTGCCGGCATGAGCCGCTTGTGGCCGTTTCCTGATGAAGAACCATACTACCAGAAACCCGACGAGAGTATTTTTGTCCTTTTTCTTGTGAACTTTTTTTGTTTGTGTGTTAATGACTCTATTATACAGATGAAGGATCGATTATGTGCATGTTGCTGGATCGTGTTCCGGGACTTATGGCACGTCGTCCTCGTGATTCGAAAGAGTTTCCATTTCTGGACCGCACCTGTGACCACCTTTTGTTTTCTACTACTGTACGCTCAGAACCTGTGGTATTCGAGGCCATGATTGCCAAAGGTGAGGGAGTTTTGAATCCTAGTCCTTTATCGGTGCTTACTTCTAACGGGTGATCGTGCTTCTGACTTCTAGTGACGAGTCATCACCCTGTGAAGAAGAAGAGTCATCCGTTGATGCTGAGAGTATCATGAGTTCTATTGTAGGTTTGAGCCGAAAGAGGAAACAACAGCCTTCCTCTAGTAAGACTTCGGATGAAGCCAAAAGCACTACTGAGGCTGTGACAAGTGAGGAAGAACAGCTGATATAATGCTAAATATATATTTTTCCGTTGTTTATTTTATTTAATATTTTAATTGTTTTTGTTCGTTTTTAGTCAATATGTGTATACTACTAACGTTTTTGTGTGTCGTAGGTTCCGGGATTTGATCGTGATTAAAAAGGGCGAAAAACGAGCTAAAACGAGCCGAATTGGAGATCAGGAACGCGTCAGGAAGAACCGGAACAGAGAACCGGTCAGACCGGGCGGCCCCCTTGGAAAAGCACGCCGCGCCGCACATAGGGTAAAGGAAAAAATCTCTTAGCGTGGCGTCTAGGCACTACTGATGGGTTTTTAATTCGTTTTTGGTTATTGTCGGGCCTAGTTTTCGTTATTTAAACACCTTTAATTTAAACTTGATATAACCTGAAGCCACCAGACGATTTTGGAGAGTTCTTGGAGCTATTTTACGAGTTTGTTGGTGATTTTGAAGGCATGAGAGCAGCCGGTGAAGAGCTTTACGTTCAAGATCGAAGACTACGGGTTTTATCGCCTTTAATCTTTCGTTTCTCATTATTTCACCAGGTTTTCAGTTTTATTTGCTTTGTTTGATTTAGACTATATGATGCTTGGATAAACTTCATAAACTACCTAAGTCATGATGAACCTTTGTTCGGTTTGATTTTGATTGGGATTTCTTTTCGTTATGGATTTTATGTTCTAAGTACAGTGTTGAGTTTGAATTAATTGATGCGTATGATTGCTTGGTTTTATTTACTTGGATTTATTGTTTCACAATACCCTTGGTGATTGTTTCATAGGATAGGGTTTTGTTAGGTCATTTACTGTGTGTTCTTGACTAGTTTATGATTGATATGCATTAAAATCATAGAAACAATAAAATCAATTTAATAGATAAAAGTGAGTTGCTAGCCTAGAAAGCTGTAAGGTGATAGATTATTGATAGATCTTTGTTGGTCAGGATTGGTAGATTTAGTTCTTCATAAGGAGTCCGTCTATGTTTGATTGTCAGCTTAGTCTATTAAGTCAATTGAGTCTTCTTAACTATCTTTGATTTCCGCGCTGTAAGGTAGGATTTCGTCATAAATATACTTAGACATAAATTATTAAATAACCGTAAGGAAGTTTAATTTATAAAACTGGTGAGTCTTAAAACTTGTTAGAAATCCATAGGTGTCTTCTTGAAGGTCAAGGTTCCTGTTCGGGTTTTCTGTCAATGGTCTATTTTACGATCCCAGTTCCATAACTTAAGTTTCCCATTTGATTGATTGTCGTGACATTGGGGATTCTAGCCTAGGTAGTTATTTTCATCATCTGAGTTAATCTAAGTGTTTAATAGTTTATTATATATTATTTAATTAGGGTTAGGTTTAGTTAATTAATAATTAGTTTAAAACCCCCTTCAAACATTATTATTAAATAGTTACGTCTTGTAGTTGAGTCTAATTAGCTAGTATACGTAATTTATAGAGTCTCGTGGGTTCGATATTCGGACTTACTTAGCTGTACTAGAGTCGACCGGTACACTTGCCGGTTAGTAGTTTAAGTTAAGTTTAAGAGTCTAGAATTATTACTTAGTGTCTAGATTAGCTTATTTTTAGTTAATAATTATTTGACTACTTCAAGCACATCAACAGCCTATCGCTGTTGCCGGGGAACTTTTGGTGATTGCGTTGCTAGCTTTGATTGGACTTACTTGCTATATACGTGCTATTTTGTTTTTGCTTTTGAGTTTTTAGGGTTTTAGTTAATTAGATAATTACATGTTTATTTATTTATTTATTTATTTTTTCTTTGAGTCATAGGTGTCTAGTTGTCCGTGTCTTTTGCTTGTTTAGATTCTTGTAATTATGTGTGAAATTTGTAATGGTCCTCACTCTATCATTAAATGTCCATACAATAGTAACCTTAATTGTGATACGTGTGGTGATCCTCATTTACAATATGATTATCCATACAAGGGTTCTCGCTTTATTTGTTATAGATGCGCTGGTTGTCATATGACTCGTGCATGTCCATATAATCGTACTAACCCTTTTGTGTAGCCGGTGCAAAATTTTTCACAGGGACCTTTTCCGTATTATTTTGATAATTCGTATCAGCAACCTCAGCAAAACCAGGAGCAGTGTTATGATCAATTTTCTAATAGTCTTTCTGATAAGGATGTAGCTGCTATGGGTAGGATAGAAAAGATGTTGGTCCAATACATGGCTACGGATACCCAAAAGATGCTCGTTGAGCATGATACCATCTTCAAAAATCACCAGGATATTATTACAGATCTCCAACGTCAAGTAGAAGAAATTTCTAGGAGACTGGATGAAGAAGATGAAATGGAGAGGTTAAGATCCTTGGAATATGTTGAGCACTCAGATGAGGAGATCATTCAAGTAATGGAGACAAAAATGGATGTTGAAGTTCCACCTCCGGTTTCACATGCTATTATTGATTTTTGGAGTGACTCTGATGATGAGATAAACGAAGAGGAGAGTGTGCAGCTGGAGGAGCAACCGACACCTGGTTATAAGTATGATGCGGAAGGCAACTATTTGGGATACATGAATCGGTTAGGCGAGTTGTTCCCGACGTTTCCAGAAGAAGGGAAAGAGCACTCATGGAATATGTAGATGAAGAAGAGGAGCTCATCCCGGATACGGAGACACGAGTGGCTGATGAAATCCCACCTCATGTTTCACAGGTATATGTTGCTAATTGTACTGAGTTTTGTAGTGACTTCGATGATGATTGTGACGAGGAGGAGTGGGCTGCATATCTGAGATCAGTTATGGTGAAACCTATGTTTGAGGAAGAGATAGAATTGGGAGAGTCATTCGAGCTAATGTTTGGTGTTGAGGATATGGTTAAGGTTGATAATGAGCTTAATGAGGAAATGAATTCTTGAATCTGGAGTTGGATGGATTGTCGGATTATGAAGGGGGAGACACATTAGACGTTAATGAGGATGTTGCGTTTTTCGAGGCCCTCCTTGTAGAGGATAGTGTAGATGAGGATGTGGTGTTAGAGGAAGAACACTATTGACGGCCCGTGGACTGTCTTTTGAATGCTTATCAGGAATCAAAACCACGGGAGAAGTTCGAGGATGATAGGTTACCTGAAACCGAAGTTGCGTATATTTTAGGAGATGGTCTACGGGAGTGAAAAAGCCATTAAATGTCAAACACGACCAGTCTTCTCGATATTTACAACGCATTCGGCTCTTGCCAGGTAAGTTTAAATATAGGTGGTCTGACCCGTTACTAACTTTTAATTCTAATTTAATATTTTGCGGTTCCATCATTGATATATTAATGTTTGATAAATTTCGGGTGGAACTAAACGGGTCAGATAGGGTCCAGATAAAGGAGAAACCTCCTGATTAAGTTCAAGTGTGGGGAGGTTTCGCGGAGTTTGTATATTTAATTGAGTCACTAACGTAGTCTTTTGTAGTTCTTCTTTGTTTTGGTGTTTTTGAGTTTTGCTAGGTAAAAAAGAGACTGAATGAGCTAGAGAGGCGATCCCCCATGGAAGACTTTAATGAAAAAAAACAAGTGTGGGGATGGAGTAGCAGTGGAGCCGTATACTTCATGCTTATTTATTTGCTCCTGTTTATTATATTTTATACATTTATTAGTGAAATACTTTAATTGCTTAATATCTATCGTTATGATAAGATACATATTTTAGACATGTTTGTTTTGTTTTGCCACTTGCGTTCGTGAAAGAAGGAGTTACCATTTGCTGAGCACGTTCATAGTTGGAGGGCATTCATGGAAGAAGACTCTAGCATCATGTTTCATGCGCATATTACCAGCTAAGTCTTTTCCATTATCTAGCATATTAACTTTTTATTTTGTTTTTATAATTTTTTAGAGTTGTTAGTTTTTGTAGTCCGACTTTATTTTTATTTTTGTTTTAAGTCGTCCTTATCCATGCATTTAGGACAATGCAAAATTTAAGTGTGGGGATAGAATATTTGAGTCGTAGTTTAAATCGAGTTTATGTTAAAAAAAATATAAAAAAAACAAAAATTGAAAAAAAAATTAAAAAATTGAAAAATGTTTTAAAAATGTCTTTTGAATATAGTTTTTTTTTTGCGTTAAAGTGGGAGATGATGATTTTATCGGAAATTTGTTTTTCAAACTACTAATAATATGAGTTAAATAAAAGAAAACACACTTAACTTGGGATGTGTTGGTAGGCTCAGCCTTGAAAATGAAAGGGCAAATTTGATAAAATTGTTAAAACGGAAATCTTTTGTGGGTAAAGCGTTTTGTCCGTGGAAAATAAGTAATGAAAGGTCGGGCCATACTCAAGCCTCAAATTTTGGTATGAAAAAAAAGTGGAAATGTCATAAATTTTAAAAAATCTGAATACGTTATCATATGATGCTTGGGTAGGTTTAACGTTAGAGTATGCCGTGTAGCCTGTGATATAAATCCTAAACTGCTAGTTTAGTGTTTTACACTTCATTGGCGTATGGTTTTATAACCTTAAATATTGTATTGATGGGATGCTTCGAGTCCGGAGACCATGGGTCTGTATGCTATCTATTCATCTGGGTATTCACAATTCCTAAGTGGGGTTGTGGATATTTAAATAAAGCCAAAAAGAGCAAATCCATATAAGTCTATAAACATGATCACAAAAGTACAAAAGTACAACTACACTACAGACTTGATCATCCACGTTGTTAGCCATGTGGGGTCCCCTTTCTCGCGTCTCATTACCATTAAGAAACGGACCCAAGGGACACGCTACATGTAAGCCCTACAGATGGAATTTTGCATACTCACCTATGGTGAAGGATTTGGGGTATTGCTTGATAACGGGGGTATGTCATGTTGTGGGGAACACTAGCTATAAAATAATTGAACCTTAATCGTATCTAATGGCTGCTTGGTAGACTTTGATGCTTAAGCTTAGGTGGATAAACAATACCCATGATCGTCTTTCATGAAAAAATAGAGCAACAAAAGTTCTAAATCTGCTAATTTTGAGGTTTAAGTCAAGTTGGGGTGGTCTGGTCCGGTAAAAGCTGAAAATAAGCGGGTCTTAATTGTGTAAACCACTGAGTAAAAAAATTGTCAGATCATATTTGTCCCGGTAAAGATTAAGGCATGGGTTTAAGTGGACAACAATATCGGTGATCGCGGTTTTTGCGTTTTTCTGAGCTTTAAAAATTAACCTATTTGTTTGTTAGACTTTAATTTTCCGATTCTGATCCAACAGCATCAAACTTTTTCAGGGACGAAAAAAAGAATAAGTGTGGGGATATTTGATATAATGCTAAATACATATGTTTCACTTGTTTATTTTATTTAATATTTTAATTGTTTTTGTTCGTTTTTAGTCAAGATTTGTATACTACTAACGTTTTTGTGTGTCGTAGGTTCCGGGATTTGATCGTGATTAAAAAGGTCGAAAAACGAGCTAAAACGAGCCGAAACGGAGATCCGGAATGCGTCAGGAAGAACCGGAACAGAGAACCGGTCAGACCGGGCCGGTGTGACCGCCCCCCTTGGAAAAGCACGCCGCGCCGCGCCGCGCCTATGGGAAAGGCAAAAAGCCCTTAGCGCGACGTCTAGGCACTACTGATGGGTTTTTAATTCGTTTTTGGTTATTGTCGGGCCTAATTTTCGTTATTTAAACACCTTTAACTTAAACCTGACATAACCTGAAGCCACCAGACGATTTTGGAGAGTTCTTGGAGCTATTTTACGAGTTTGTTAGTGATTTTGAAGGCACGAGAACAGCCGTTGAAGAGCTTTACGTTCAAGATCGAAGACTACGGGTTTTATCACCTTTAATATTTCGTTTCTCATTATTTCACCATGTTTTCAGTTTTATTTGCTTTGTTTGATTTAGACTATATTATGCTAGGCTAAACTTCATAAACTACCTAGGTCGTGATGAACCTTTGTTCGGTTTGATTTTGATTGGGATTTCTTTTCGTTATGGATTTTATGTTCTAAGTAAAGTGTTGAGTTTGAATTAATTGATGCATATGATTGCTTGGTTTTATTTACTTGGATTTATTGTTTCATATTACCCTTGGTGATTGTTTCATTGAATAGGGTTTTGTTAGGTCATTTACTGTGTGTTCTTGACTAGTTTATGATTGATATGCATTAAAATCATAGAAACAATAAAATCAATTAAATAGATAAAAGTGAGCTGCTAGCCTAGAAGCTGTAACGTGATAGGTTATTGATAGATCTTTGTTGGTCAGGATTGCTAGATTTAGTTCTTCGTAAGGAGTCCGTCTAGGTTTGATTGTCAGCTTAGTCTATTAAGTCAATTGAGTCTTCTTAACTATCTTTGATTTCCGCGCTGTAAGGTAGGATTTCGTCATAAAGATACTTAGACAAAAATTATTAAATAACCGTAAGGAAGTTTAATTTATAAAACTGGTGAGTCTTAAAACTTGTTAGAAATCCATAGGTGTCTTCTTGAAGGTCAAGGTTCCTGTTCGGGTTTTCTGTCAATGGTCTATTTTACGATCCCAGTTCCATAACTTAAGTTTCCCATTTGATTGATTGTCGTGACATTGGGGATTCTAGCCTAGGTAGTTATTTTCATCATCTGAGTTAATCTAAGTGTTTAATAGTTTATTATATATTATTTAATTAGGGTTAGGTTTAGTTAATTAATAATTAGTTTAAAACCCCCTTCAAACATTATTATTAAATAGTTACGTCTTGTAGATCGCATAAATCTTGTTGCTTCCACCAAAATTATTCAAGGTAACATGTCCTATGGTTATATACTTTTATTTTGTTTTATAAGTAGCATAATTTCTAATGGAATGTACTTTGCAGATTCCACCAAAGAGCATTCCAAGGATCCATTGAAACAAGGGAATGCATCTCCTCTTTCCTCTCCACCCGCATCGCCACCAAAACTAACGTTTCACCCTCCGCCAAGTTCTCCACCAAAACCTCCGCCAGAAGGTGTTAGTGACACAATTATTTTGGGGGACGTGCCCTCGGGTGGGAATGTGCAAGGTGATACTTCTCATCTTGTTAAGGAATCTTTGATTAATTCTCCTCCCACTTCTCCCATCGCTCCACGAATCAAGGAGGTCTGTAAATTCTTCCCACTGATCCCCAAGCGTCTTCATCTCAATTCCATGAAGACAAGGGACATGCGGGGTATTATGGTCAAACAAATCCTCATGAGGACCCGTTGATCCGTCTGTGCGCCAAGGTTCACTCTTCACTGATAACGACGTTTGTCACGAATTCCTTCAACAAGGGATTCCACCTACTGAAAGGCAACGCTAACGCAGGCGTCCTCGTTATGAGTTGGCAATCTCTTTCTCATACAACATGGCTAATGCAGTTTCTACCAGTCAAGAAATTTATCGAGATTGGTTAGCCATGAGTGACACATGGGATTAATTGGAGAACTCTGCTGCGGCAGCAAAAATTGAAGCTGATGACGACCGCATAGCTGCTAATACTGCTAAGTGGCAGTTAAAAGATGCTGAAAAGGCGTTGGAGGCTGAGAAAACCTGGTAAGCTGCTGCTGCCAAGGGATAGGAGGAAGCCTGCAAGCATCAAAATGCTATATTGGAAGCTTCCTGAGAGCAAACTCGCGCTAAGGAAGGTGAGTTGGCGGCGGTTGAAGAAGCAAAGGCGGCCTTGCAAAGATAAGTGTATGACCAGAATGATCTTATCACTTCCTACATGGAAGAGATAAAGTCTTTGAAGGCTGAAGCGTCCAAGAAGGACGATCGTATTGCAAAACTTGATGAGAAAAATAGGAAACATGCCCTAGATTGTGTAGAACATAAGTTGGTTGCTGCCCGAGCTTTAGCAGACAAAAAATGGTTAATGTCTAAAGGGATATCCCAGGTAATACTTTCCTTTCCTTGGCAGTTCATGTTAAAAACTATCCATTCGAACTATTTACTTATATTCAATGTCTATAGGTTATTGAGCACATTCGAGATGGTGCTGAGCTTGGGGATTGCGTTGCGGAACTACTTGTCGCCTCGTCACAAGCTGGTTGTCAAGTTGGGTTTCAAGAAGGCTTAAAATTCGCGGAAGAAAAACGTCCCCTCGAGGAGTTTGACTTACACGGCCAAGATACCGCGGAACGCTACGCTGAAAAGACGAAAGCTTTTGATAACTTAACATTCCTCATTCAAGAAGTGGTGGAAGAACTTGCTGACCAAGACGACAGGATCAAAAATCTGAAGGCATACTTTGCCATAGGTCAAGATACTGATGATGCTGAGGATCCGGTTAATCCGGATGTGAATGACGATGAGCAAGGTCAGCCTTTGTAATTTGTATTGTAAATTTAGGTTCTCCGTAATATGTAACCATCTTTTGATTAATACAAGAAGCTTTTTATCCTTTTATACTTTGTTTTATGAATAATATAAGTGTTAGACTTAGGATCTTCTTGTGTGTCAATAAAATGTTACTTAGCACTAGAACTTAAGTTTGACATGCGAGTCACTTATGGCCCGCAAGCCAGGAATAAAGTGTAATAACACGCGGAACATCTCTGGTACGCAGGCCAGGGATAAAATTTAGTCACACGGGTCACCTCTGACACGCAGACCAGGAACAAAATTTAGTGACACGCGACCACCTCTGACACGTAGGCCAGGAACAAAGTTAAATGACACGCAGGTCATTTCTGGCACGCAGACCAAAGATAATACTTAATTTGAACATACCGTATGTTTCATCTTAACCGCTACTTTAATGAATGTGGCACGCAGGCCTAATTACATTACAATTGATGATATGAAACATAATTCTCACTAACTATTAGGGCACACATGCCAAAAACAAAAGTAACGATAGTACGGTTTACATATAGCATTTTTTTAACTGTGCAATATTCCAAGTTCTTGGAATTTCTGTTCCATCCAATTTCTCCAACTTGTAGGTGCCTTTCGATAATACTTCTTTCACTCTGTAAGGCCCTTCCCAAGTTGGGGCTAACTTGCCTGATGGTTCTTTCCCCGATGCCTCATTATTGCAGAAGACAAAATCTCCCACATAAAAATTACATTTCTGAACCCTTGAGTCATAATACTTCTGCAATTGGCGTTTGTAATTGTGCTCTCAGATAGGCACCAGTTCTCGCCTTTCTTTGAGGATATCTAAGTTCAACTGTAACTCCTAATCAATGTTACTAGTGGACAACATTCTTGCGGACAATATTCCAATCTCAGCAGGCATTATGGCTTCAGTGCCATACGTTAAACTGAACGGTGTCTCTGAATTGCTCGTCTTTTTCTAGGTACGGAAGGCCTAGAGCACATGAGGCAACTCATCAACCCATCCTGTTCTCTTGGTACCCAGTCTTGACTTTATTCCGTCTTTAATGGTTTGATTGGCTCTTTAAACCTGGTCGTTGGCCTACGGGTGGGCTACTGATGTGAACACTTGAGTGATCTGAAGTTCTTTCAACCATGCTTGAATCCCACCATCCGCAAACTGGGTTCCATTGTCGCTAATCAATTATTGTGGGAGGCCGAAACGAAAAATAATGAACTCCCACAAGAATTTCTTGGTACTGGCTGCGGTTATGGAGGCTACTGGCTTAGCCTCCACCCATTTAGTGAAGTGGCCAATTACCACAATCAAGAACTTGACACGTCCCCGGGCTTTTGGGAATGAACCCGTGATGTCAATGGCCCATTTCTGTAATGGCCATACGGATGTTACTGGCACCTGTTCATTTTTGGCATTATGTAGGTTCCCAGCCGGATCTACAAGAGATATCGCGTACTATGCAGGTGCGGAATCCCTACGTAAGACGTTACGAGTATAGAAAACAATACGATTAACACACGATACGATAATCAAACACGTTGTATACCAACCTTAAACACGTGATACGAAGATCACTTGATTACAGACTCTCTCTCTCGAATACACAAACTCGTAATCTATTAACTGATTGATATCGAATAAGCCGTAACAGATGGCTTATATAGACACGACAGCTTCGCCTGGCATGTTCAGGCGAAGTTGTCACTAACTTCGCTTGTCTAACAAGTTCACCCATATCAGCGAACTTGTTAGCAACTTCGCTTATACAAAACATAAAACATTACAAACGCGATTACAGACACTAGACACTGAACTACTGACATCATGCACCAACAGACTCCCCCTTGGCAGTAGCTTCATCTCTTTAGCTTCAAACACATGTCTTGTAATCTTCAATCTTCTATCTTCAAGCATGCACTCCTTCTCGAACACAAACCGAGACAACTCTTTGATGTTTCCTCGCTTCGTCTTTCCAAGCAGGAATATAAAATATTTTCTTCTCATTGAGCACCTGCAGATCAGCTTGCGATAAGTTTACCAAATGCATCGGATCGTAAACTCTTAGCACCTCTTGTTCATCCTCGTCTTCCATCACTGCCTCAGCTGTCTCACAATCTACAAACCACCACTTTAGGTCTTTAAGCACATCCTTGGGCATTAGTTTCATCGGTACTTCTTTAAGGCACCGGATCGGTTTATACTTCATAACCATCCAAGGTTTTCCATCAGCTCTCAAACCTCTATCCTTGTCTTCAACAAGTTTTCCCTTTTGTGGTTTTAACAGCTCAAATTTCTTCTCTTTTATACTTTCTTTCCATACAATTTTCCCAATGACTCTAGCCATATTATCGTCACTTCGATTGATTAACCCCAATCTGGCTAAGTCTTTCACTTCACATTCCGGCAGTGTATTCAACGATCTTAACAGTCTTTTAAAATACTGAACACCGTCATACCTTTTAATCACGAAGAGCCTCAACTGCTCATCATAGATCCAGCAAATAATCCCTTTCTTCGCTTCAGCATAGCCTTTAATGTTGTAACTCTTCTTAAACATTGTAGAGACCGCCGGTTTCTTCGTTTTGACGAACCACTGAGCGTAGCCTTCCTTCCACCTAGGCTGCTCTTCCCATTCAGACTCATCGCTTCCAATCTGTTCACTCAAATCTGCTTTCTCAACATCTGGAATGTCATGCTCAATATTTTCCTCAACTATCTCTCCCTCTTCTATCTCTGTATCAATCACAATATCTCCACCAATCTTTTCTATCACATCACTTGGCAATACATCATCATCACCAACCAAGCTATCATCCATCTCCTATACGTCCACCACCACCACATCATCACCACCAGCTGCAGTTGTCGACTCCCCCTGAGTTGTGGAAGTTCCAAGAGCTTGAGTAGTTCTTGGTAGCTCACCACCTGCATCTTTCGACGCATTGGGATCATCGTCTCTATCATTCCTTCTCTTGGTCCTCAACTCATCGCCTTTACAGCTCGTCTCCCCCTGAGATGCCAAGAACTCCTTCAGAGCATCTATGATCTTTCCATGTTCTACCAGCAGGGCTCAATATTTTCCTCAACTATCTCTCCCTCTTCTATCTCTGTATCAATCACAATATCTCCACCAATCTTTTCTATCACATCACTTGGCAATACATCATCATCACCAACCAAGCTATCATCCATCTCCTCTACGTCCACCACCACCACATCATCACCACCAGCTGCAGTTTTCGACTCCCCCAGAGTTGTGGAAGTTCCAAGAGCTTGAGTAGTTCTTGGTAGCTCACCACCTGCATCTTTCGACGCATTGGGATCATCATCTCTATCATTCCTTCTCTTGGTCCTCAACTCATCGCCTTTACAGCTCGTCTCCCCCTGAGATGCCAAGAACTCCTTCAGAGCATCTATGATCTTTCCATGTTCTACCAGCAGGGACGACTGCATCTGATTCTCTGCAACTAGGCGTTGAATAGCCTGGGTCTGGATAAGATTCACCCTTGATTGTTCTGCCACGACCCGTTCAAGTGTTGCTATTCGTTCTGAGTCTGAGAGGGTTGCATCGAAATCGAACCTCATATGTGATATGTCTTGAGTGTACTGAGGAGGGATTTCCGATGTCACCCGGGACCTCAGAAGTAGAAATAGACGTAACCGCAGGTGGTATCGTCACTGATAACCCTGCAGTGGCCACAACAGTCGACTCGATAAAGCGTGCCACGACCTCCGATGGAGTAACAGTCGGAGGCGGCAACGAAACTATTTCCGGAGCCGAAAGTTGGAAAGTAGTGGGTGGGAGGCCAAAAGTAGATGAGGTAGCCACCACGGGAACACTCGTAGCGCTTGGCCTTGTAACCTGTAGTGATGAGGGAACCATTGTCATACCGGATAGTGCTGGTGGAGTGAAACGTACCACCCTAGAGCTCTCACCGGCTCCCGATCCTGCACCTATCCGTTCCCTTCTTGACCTCCTTATCAACTGTTGTACCTCTTCCTCATAGTCTGACTCGTCATCATCATCTGTTCTCTTTTTTTTCCCATGTAGTCTTTCTCGAGTCACCATAATCCTTCTCGCCTCTGCCACTTCATCATCAGAATCAGAACCAGCCACCGTAGCAGCTGTTCTAGTAACATGCACAGTCGAGGCACGTTCAACTGGGACCTGAACGTTCTCCTCTGGATCCACCCGATCCATATCAAAGAAGCCTTGACCACCAAATTCTGCATCAAGGTCCACGTTCTCCTCCGGTGACACAACAGGAGTAGCAGGTATAGCTTGAGGTGCTCCTGCCTGTTGTGGTGCCGGGTCCCTAAACTCATCCCCACGAGCAGGCACATACCCCGGGTTGATTAAGTACCCAAAGAGTGGAGTATGGCGAGGACGAAGCTCAGGTTTGCTCCTCGCACTGGAGGATCTGCATTGGGCGAAGATCCGTTTGTTCACACTCTCAACATATCGGATCGGACGGCGCTGAGGAAGCGTTGGAGCAACATGATTCAAGATCATTTGAAGGAATCTTGGATACATGATGAACCGCTCACGCGCCATCGCTCTTCGTTGACGATCAATCTCATAAAAGACCATCTGAGTAAAGCTGAATCGCTTGTTGTATGTCAGAGCAGTCATTGCTGACTGCATGGTCGCGCCCATGCCATCAGTGCCCGCCTTTCTACCTGACATGCATACTATCATAACATGCATGAGAAAGCGCCACTGGTCAAGCAGAAATCCCTTCCTTCTCTGCGAATCCCCCAAGGGACCAGAATAACCCATCCTCAAAAATGCTCCATCGCGGAAAGGAGCTACAAACTCTGTCGGGTCATCCCTTGTCTCGTTTCCAAACCGCAAAGCCGCCCGGGATATGTTCAGAAGAGAACTGAACAATTTGATTGTTTACTGTCGCTCGCATCACCGGGGGTTCGACTCTACAGTCATATTCCACGGTCTGCCAGAAATCCTCAATGTTGGGTTAGGATATCGGCAGAGTTGTTGTAATGGCGTGGAATATCCTCGAGCGTAAAAGGAATGTGATGATTTCGCGGAAATCATCAACTCCGCTCGCTTCCGGGTCTAAGGTGATATACATGTTGTGACCCTGGAAGAACTGTCTTTGTTGATCACCTCCGTCATCACCGCCTGCACCACCTGCTCCAGCAGCAGCAGCCATATCTGCAACAAACAGGTTAAGTTAGATAAACGTCAAAGCGAATCACAAGTTCGCCTGTTACCATGAGCGAAGTTGTGATCTATTATGTATAGGCGAAGTTAAAGGTGGGGCGAAGTTGGGAAACAACTTCGCTTCAACTTGAACTTCGTCTGATAACAGTTATGTAAAATGGTCCAGGCGAAGTTACGGATAACTTCGCCTAATCACAACATCGCCTCATAAACTGTTTCAAAATCAATAATCAGGATAAGTTAAACCTCAGGCGAAGTTACGGATAACTTTGCCTAAACTGTAACTTCGCCGAATTTGAATCGGCAACAGTTAGGGATATTGAACGACGTGTAGATGATGATTTCGGAGATCGAGGACTCCGTAACACTTGATTTTATGAAGTTTTAGACGTTCATGCAAATTACTATCACGTAATATCAAGTTTGAAAATCGGGTGTTTAGGTTTCAAATAATCGAGGTCACGAAACGGGGTCGTATCGACCTGGGATTAATATTAACGACAATGATTATACGAATATAGAACCCTACACACCTTGAATCTGATCTGAATCGAGGTAACAAAAACTGATTTGAGATATCGATAAGTTCGCTGAAATATCAGAGGATAAGTTCGCTGTTATTTTGAAATAATGAAATCGTTTGACCTTTAAATTCCTTTATATAGGGTCAAAGTTAGTACAGGCGAAGTTATCGATAACTTCGCCTATTCCAGGCGAAGTTACGAACAAGTTCGCCTGTATTTAAAAAACAAACCCCTATACTTTTAATAATTTTCAATAAAGTTTTAAAAAACATCCTGTAAAGCGTTAAATGATACAATCAAGACCAAGTAACCAGGTATAAAATCAAACAATTACAAAAGTAACAAAAATTTGAAAAATTAAAGTACACGGGATCAAATTTCAGTCTCGACAGGGACTACCATGTTTTAGAAAAGATCCGAACAGGAATCATACTAATTTCGTGACTGTCACACAGATCCGTGTTCAGCTGTATTATGACATAAAGAAACAGGTTGTAAGCAGGTAATCTACTTAAAATGGTTTTCATCGTTTCTGTGTACGAGTTAGGTTCAATTAAGCTCAAAACTTAAGTGGGCAACAACTCAGAGATTATGATGCCTCCTATCTATTCTCAAGGCGTATTTGGCTTTCCCCAAGTCACCCCGAATTGACCTCGACCCGTAGTGTCTGATTAAGTAGTAATTACTCTTCGATCTTAGACTCTGTTTCCCGTTCACTTTCTTGTGTCTTGATTGAGAATCATTAACCTTATGAACTCTAGAATACACATTTTTTTTTCTATTAATATGTATATACACAACTTCAAGTAGAAAACAACTGCAAGTCCCGAATCTGGATCACTGCAGTGTCTTGACACGCTATCTTCACGGGAATCACAACACTCACGGGCTCGTTTATGACTGGGTAATCGCTTTTCTGCCTATCATTCGGAAAGATTTTTGTGAAGACATGCACAACTCTTAAGGAGTTTCCACGTAAAATCGAGTAGATTTAGTTAGTATCACTTCTACTTTTACGCACCATAAAAAGCTACCATGACATACAATGACTGTTCTAAAGACTTTTAAGCCTAATAACTTCACTAGTTAAGCACACAGAATCAGTATATCTATCACTTTCCAAGGTTGGATCAATTTTCTGTTAAACATAGTAAAGTAACTTCTTACAAAGTAGTAGACTTGAAAAATAATTTCATTTCCCGAAAAGAAAGAAAGAAAATAAAATTTTTAACATTAATCGCCCCGACCAACTCAAAGTCTTCAGGTAAACGGCTATCCCGAAGATCCAAAGGATCAGCTGGACCGACCACATACAAGTATGTGTCCTTCTAACTAAGTATGATCGACTAATTTTCAACGAAAGAATAAAAACACATCATAAACCGCCCCGGTCACTCTCAGTCATCTGGTTAATGGCTATCCTCAGATTCTACAAGTAGAAATGAGGACCAAACATATCCGAAGAAATGTCCATCAAACTAAGGCAACCGACATAATTCTAAGAGATAGTGACGTTTTTTTTTTTTTTTTTTTTTTTTTTTTTTAAACAAACATAGAAAGCACGGTTACTTGGGATTGATCATCCCATTCAGCTCAACAAGGTTTTGAAATCTAGATTTGTCAAACGCTTTCGTGAATAAGTCAGCGAAATTATCTAACGTGTCAACCTTTTTGAGCTCAATCAGCTTCTTCTCAGCACAATCCCGTATAAAATGATGACGTATGTCAATATGTTTAGTTTTACTGTGCTTTACGGGATTGTTAGTTACTGAGATAGCAGCTGTGTTATCAATGCAAATAGGAGTAAGTGAGAAATTCAGACCATAGTCACGCAACTGTTGTTGAATCCAAAGAACCTGGGAGCAGCAGTTGGATGCTGCCATGTATTCTGCTTCACAGGTTGAAATTGCGACTGAAGTCTGCTTCTTGCATTGCCACGACACCAATCTGCCACCAAGAAACTGACATCCACCAGTTGTAGATTTCCGACTCTGATTGCACCCTCCATAATCAGAATCTGTGTAAGCGACTAGCTCCAAGTCTCCTCCTCTCGGGTACCACAACCCCAGCTTCAGCTTGCCCTTGAGATACCGCAGTATCCTCTTCGCACCCTTCAAATGAGATTCTTTTGGGTTTGCCTGAAAGCGTGCACAAAGACAAACAACAAACATTATATCAGGCCTAGAAGCAGTTAAGTACATTAAAGAACCTATAATAGCCCGATATTGGGTTGGGTCCACGTCTGCATCGTTGTCTGAATCAGCACCCAATTTGTGATTGACGCAGACTGGAGTATCATATGGAGTGCTGTCCTCCATCTTGAAGCGTTTGAGAACATCATGGACATACTTTGTCTGATGAATGAACATCCCGTCTTTCTTCTGATCAACCTGCAATCCTAAAAAGAAAGTTAGTTCACCCATAGCACTCATTTCAAATCTCTTCTTCATGACGGCCTCAAACTCCTGACATATGGCGACCTTTGATGCAGCAAAGATAATGTCGTCCACGTAGACTTGCACCAGCAGAAAGTCGCTTCCTTTTCTCTTGAAGAACAACGTGCTATCAATCTTACCTCTTTCAAACTCATTCTCAAGCAAGTAATCGGATAACGTTGAGTACCAGGCACGAGGTGCCTGATGTAGTCCATACAGCGCTTTACTTAGCTTGTACACGTGATCGGGAAAGTCAGGGTCAGGAAAACCCGGAGGTTGCTCAACATACACAACCTCGTAGACTTTACCGTTTAGAAACGCACTCTTCACATCCAACTGAAAGACCTTCATCTCCTTATGAGCAGCAAATGCCAAAAACAGCCGAATGGCTTCCAATCTTGCAACAGGAGCAAACACCTCATTGTAATCAATCCCCTCTTGTTGATTAAAGCCTTTAACAACCAGCCTCGCCTTGTTCCTGATAACAACCCCTTTTTCATCTCTCTTACATTTGAAGACCCACTTTGTGCCAATCGCATGCACATTTCTTGGTTTTTCGACCAAGTTCCATACTTCCATTTTCTTAAACTGAGCTAACTCTTCTTGCATGGCTTCGACCCACGAGCTGTCCTTAAGAGTCATTTGATAGTTCTTTGGTTCAATCTGGCTGATAAAGCAGGTGTACAAGCACTCGTTGATTATGCCTGATTCTTTAATGCTTGTGTAAACACAGGTGTGCTCATTCAAGCTTTGTCTTGTTTGTACACCGGCGGACGGATCACCTATCACATTCTCCAAAGGATGATCTTTGTGAATTCTTGTAGTCGGAACCGAACTGACATTTAGATTATCTTCCAAGTTCGAAGATAGCTCATCCATGGTTGATTGATGTTAAGAGTGAAACGGATTGATGAATTCCTCTTCAGTAGAGGCAGCAGGGGTATTGACAGCATTTGACGAGGAAGGCTGACATTCATCATACTGTGGTCTTTGCACCAAAGTGTCTTCCTCATCGCATATCATCTTCGTAGCAATTCGTTCCTCATCTTCTGCAAAATCCAAATAAGGCATGTTAAAAGATTTAAAAAGTCTATCATAGTCAAAAACCCCAGCGGGTCCCGAGCTTGGTTTTGGTGATTTGTAACTTGTGATATTAGTGTTACACACCACCTCAACCTTGCTGTTCGATGTATTAAAGACCCGTCTGTTGGGAGTC
>NW_027501511.1:0-39547 GCF_021521415.1 Bidens hawaiensis | reverse complement strand
CCGGTACGCCAAAGACGGAAACGGGTCCCACGGCCAATCGGGACGTCTAAACCGAGCTCTAAGTTCACATCTTTAACTAAATTATCAGTCAACAACTATTTTCGGGTCGTGTGTGACCAAACTCATTTTTGAAACGTAAAAACGGATAACCGTGCTAAGCACGCAAAACGAGAAAAACGACTAATAGTAGTTGTGACCATGGAACTCTAAACGATATCACAATCTGAGTCAGGAGAAGTGTATCTGGGTTAACATTGCCCCCAGAACGGGTACAATGCTGGGTTAACAGTGCCCCCAGATGTACCGGTTAACTCGGTTAAAGTTATATTAATAATGAGTGTATAGTAACGATCGTAGGGATCATATTACAGATTGGACGTATTAACTGATAATGATTGTTGTTACCTGCTTGCATGTGCTAAGGTGAGTTTCACGAGCCCTTTTTCTGAATTGTTTTTAAATAGTTTCTCGGGGCGGAAGCATGTTATTACTGAAATGTTTAAATACATACTGAACGCATGGACTTGCGTGGATTTATATATTTTTTATTGTACGGGAATCGTACGGAAATGTACTAAGATGGTAATTGTCTGAGTTGCTAACATTCTAAGGCCCCGGAACACCAGTGATTAACTGAAAGCCGGTAGAGTGTGGATAGTACTATTGGTCTGACAAACCCAACTGGTCCGGCATGGATTTGCTGATGTTTCCCAGCCAGTTGCACATGTCTATTTTGTTGTTATTTATTTTGCTATGTAATGTTAGACATTGCGGTTTGGGGCAGTTCCGTGGGCGGGGGATATGCCACGGGTCCGTGGGCGGGGGATATGCCACGGGGATTGTGTGTGATAGTCAGAGGTTTCACTTGTGGGCTCAGCATAATTACATCGTAATTCTAGGTTAACATTGCCCCCGGAATAAGTACAGTACTGGGTTAACAGTGTCCCAGATGATATTATATTTTGATATGGATTTATCATGGTTTACTCAAATTGTGAAACTCACCAACTATTCGTAGTTGACCCGTTTTCTCACATGCTTTTCAGGTACCACTAAGATGAAGTGATTGCTTACGTGCTAAGTGCTTGATGTGTGTAAGATTTGCGTGCGGAATGCTAGGATACATTATAATAAATAGAATTATGTATCGTATTGTATGATGTGTGTATCACCTAGACGGTAATGAAATACGAGAAAATGTAATTTTGAAGTATATTAATGCATTCAGTTTTCTTTATAAACAATGTGGTTGATATCAGAGGTGTCTGTTACATCCCGTTTACGTTTCCGCTGCGGTTACGGGGTGTTACAGTTCGGGTCTTGATAATTGGTCAAACTCAAAGTCAACTTTCCAAAATAATGAATGTTATGAGATAACTCAATAAAACTTCATAAGACTTAACCAAGTATGTAGATCTATTGTTTTAGAACTAACAACGTACGCTAAACGAGTGTTCGGTTTTGTAGGTCCAGACTATGTTATGAGATCAAGTTGGATCCAACAATTCCAAGTACTTAAGAAAATAATTAAAATTATTTTGTAAACTATTTTTAGAGAAATATAAAAGTCTTGATAGCTAAAAACACACTTGTGTGTCTTAAGCGAGTAAAAATCGGATTGGTTCGGTTTCCATCTCACAATATGTTCCTTGATGGTCTCCGCATGCCCAAATATCATAGATCTTATATAATAATTTATAAATGAGGAACATTTAAGTTTTCCAACTAAAACTTAACAACAAGTCTTTTAAGCAAAAGTTTCAGTTAGTTTGGTTTCCATCTCCCAACGAGTTCATAGATGGATTCCACATGCTTAATATTAAAGACTTGTAAAAATGATTTTTGAAACTCAAATCTAACATTAAACATGTTTAAACAACTATTTTAACAAAACTAGTAAAAAAAAGTTTTTTGGTTCACGGTTCGGACTATTTACGGTTAAACCGAGGTTAGTCTCTACAAACCTCCACCATGGAACTTCATAAATATGACAAAAAAACTAAAAAGAATAGAAGTTAGTCATGGTTAGTATGTGCAAACAAGTTATATAAGTATATATATATATCAAGGACCACGAATGTCCTACATGAAGCCTTGCCTTATGACGTCCGAAACTTAACCAACCGGAGTCGGTGAAGTAACAAACAAAGGTAACAAGGGGTGTGTATTATATATATGTTGTACCACCATATTCAAGTGTTAGTAATGTTAGATGAATAAGTTAGAATGAAAGACTATAGTTAGTTTGACTTGAGAAGTCAAACCTTCAAGAATATATAAATAAGCAACCTTGAATCTATGGAGTTTTGGAGAGTGTTTGGAGATGAAGCAAGTGTAAAAATAAAGAAGATGGGTGTGTATATATAGGGTAACGGTCAAAGGCTTCTTTACAAGGTTCTCTTTTATGTTTAAATGAAAATAGGTTGGTTAAACAAACAAGCAAAACACAAAACACAAGAAAAATCCGAAATATGTGTCCAGGGAGCTCTAGACGCCCGCGGCCTCCTTTGGCCCTCTGGCCGCGTGGCGCGTCGTGCCCAGGGGGTGGGGGGGCTGGCCCAGCTCGTCTAGTGGTTCGTTTCGCGTTCAGAAGTTCGTTTTTGATGTATTTTGCTCGTTTTAAGTCCGTTTTCGAATCCATAAAAGAGGTTTTTCAAATTGAACAAATGGGAATGTTTTGGTAACATGAAAATCCAATATTTTATATATCATGAGTTTCGGTTTACAAAACGGGTCAGTTTACAACATAAAACAATGCATAAACGAATACAAACAAGACCCGAAATTGACGAATGTCACAACTACCTTTCATTACCCAGCCAATATACAATTTTTAACGGTCCGATGTTCATGGGGGAATTCAGTTTAAGTTCACTATGTACAAATGAGGTATTAAAAAGCCTACAATTATCCAAAAAGTTTGTATGTTGCATGCTTTCTCTCCTAGAATCCTTAGTATTCAAACAATTCCATTGTTTAATTGAGGTTTGACCAAAGTTTTTTGTTGACTTTGACCAAAGTTTGACTTTTTGTTGAATTTGACCAAAGTTTGACTTTTTGTTTGACTTTTGACCAAAAGGTCCAAGTTGTTAACCATTGGCTAAAAATTCCAAGTCTCGATGACCGAAGACTAAAATTTGAGTTTTGTTTAACGTTGACCATAATGTTAACCTTTGACCAAAATGTTGACCTTTGATCAAAATGTTGACCGACGACTCGTTGGTGACTTTTGAACAATTTTCTAGACTTCGAATGATTACATGATGTTCCTAATCACAAAGAATCAAGTAATGTACACTTAGCCACTTTTCATACAATCTTATAACTAAGTCCAACTTCTACCACTTTCAAAACTTCACAAGTAAGACTAACCATTTAGTCATATAGTTCTAAGTTGACCCATAAAGTCAAAATTCAATTTACTACAATCATTCTATTACAAACTACAATTATTTTTACTAAACAATATGCCAATCATTCTTAATAAGTTTTCAATTACCAAAACCGATTTTTCCAACCAACCAAAACTTGTAATTAAATTACAAAATAATTCATACATATTCTTTCAAGTATTAGATACAACATATATTTTTCTTGTAATGTTTCAATTCTCACAAACATACAGAATATTCATATACTACAGCAACCTATTTTCAATCTCTATTTCAACACAACAGTACACAAATATATGCCAAAAATTCCATATTTGTCCAATTAATGCAAGACCAATTGGATTAGATTCCACTTCAATTTATAACATTCCAGAAGTGGAATCACACCAATATTTATTTTCAATCTCAAGTTATACAATTTAAAACACAGATAAGAAAAATTCCCTTTCAATCAGAATTGTAATCCGATTTTGTAAATTAATAAAAACTAGTCAAACAAAGTCCAAAAATTATGATTCTTGACTTTTTGAAAACTAGATTCAAATTAATTAACCCTAGTATCAAATATCAATCAGAAACACCACCATATCAATAAGTTATACAATTTACAATCTAATACACAGAATCTGTCTACAAGCAGATTTAAGTCAAAAGTCACAAAAATCATGATTTTTATATCCTTATGATCTTTAATCATCAAGGAACATTTTTATATAATCAAATCTCATGTATTTCATTATCATACTAATTTATAAAATAATATTTATGTACAAAAGGTTTCCATCTTTTCTTTTATAACAAGACACTACATTTCTTTTAACAATTAACTTTGATCATCCTTGATTCATTTTCTTAAAATTGATTCTTTGGACACTAAGTTACATGAATCAAAAACCAAAATACAAGCAAGAACATATATACTAAACTATACTTACCTATTGCTTGATTCAAAAAACCATTACTCTTTCTTCCAAATTCACCAAGTTGTTTATGGTTTTTGAGAGAGATTTTTAGAAAATACAAAGTGTGTGTGTGGGTGTGAAATGAACGGCCAAAGGAGAGAGGGGAAAGGAAAGAAAGGTCATAGCCCCCCCCCCCCCTCTTATTCATTTCACACTCATTTACACCCATTAAGTTATAATTAATTTAATTAAACTTTAGGTTATTTCATTTTTTTTAAATGTCACATGTTACCTTCTTTAAAAACGTTTTCTGTTAATCTTTTAACCTAAGGTTTAATAGTTCCTTTAGTTACTTGTTATGTAATATATCATATGTTGTGTTATTTTAATTATTCAACTCTCTTACAACAACATATAAGTATACAACAACTAATCATGAAACATATTAAGCATGTAATACAATTATATCTATCATATATAATACATGTAACATATCGTGTTTATTATAACATATCATATATTATAGCATGTGTGACAAGTTTATTATTCTACTTATCAACAACTAGTTACTCTTACTTAGGTCATCAACGACAAGGCGGACTCAATGTATGCACACATAACACTACATGCATGAGAGTTCATTAACGTAGTTAACATAACTAACTGGGTTTAGTTAACGGAGTTAACCTGAAAATTGGCAGTTGTCATAGATGCAGCTAGTGGGAGAGTGGCGCAAAGATAGGACTAGTTGTTAGCTTTCGTTTTTGTAATTAATTAAGTTTATGGTCAGTTAGTTTACACACTTCATGTTCATTAGCAATACTCAGAGATTAACACACCAATACTCACACACACATAGTGATTATTGTACTCACTGATCATAATCTCCAACCTTTGTACCACCCATTTTGATTAATAAACTGGTGATAAACGATTTATCATCACCCGGGCTTTTTGTGTCGGCGATCCGACCAAGATCAAGGGCTTTTCCTCGCAACAAATCTCTGTGTTATTGTTCATCTTTATTATACAATTATTATTGTCATACAAGCACTAGACCTTACTTTACAAGTTTGGTTACATTATCCTTAAACCGATTTTTGACCAAAACAATTTGGCGCCTACCGTGGGGCCGCTGGTGCTTTAATCCAAAAAAATTCCTATCAATTTTCAACCACCCTTTCAACCTAAATCACTACTAATGGCCTCTCAACAAACCTCTGCTTCAACCACCATGCCTTCATCACTTTCTCTCTCATCAAGAACCTCTTTGCCAATGCCTCCTCCACCCGCGGGAGTATCAAGGACTACTGCTACTAGAAACAAGACGCAGACTCCTATGTTCCAAGGCTCAAAGTCCACTGCTACCATCTCTGTGGTAACTGCTAACAATGATTTTTCTGCTATGTTTTCACAGATTAAGATGTACATGAAGCAGCAGAATAGGACCAACCAGAAGATCCTACGTGAGATAGGATCTCAAGAAGACTAAGAGGCCATTGGAGGACCAGACTCCCTTGATGCCTAGGATGCTGGATTTCACTACTCCAGGATCTGTGGCTCAACATGCTCAAGGATCCTCCATCCTTCAACCAGGGTCCATGGGTCAGCAAGCTCAAGGATCCTCGTTCCTCCAGCAAGGATCATCTATCCTTCAACCAGGGTCCATGGGTTAGCAAGCTCAATGAACCTTGTTTCTCTAGCAAGGATCCTCTATCCTTCAACCAGGGTCCATGGGTCAGCAAGCTCAATGATCCCCTTTCCTTCAACAAGGATCATCTATCCTTCAGCCAGGATCCTCTGGATTGTATCATCAAATATCTTTCAACCTTCAGCCTCAAGGATCCTTCTTGTTGAATTAAGGATCCTAGGGACTTCAACACCAAAGATCGTCTGAGGTTCATGAGGGGGACATCATCCTTATGCAGACGATTGTTTCTAGTGGACCAACTACCATAGAAAATGATTCTTATGCTGGCTACTCCTCTGGGATGCCGACATTTGGTTGACAAAGAGGTAACCCTTATAATCATATTTCTTTAGATACTAACCTTGGTTCCATGCAGGATACAGGAATCAACCAAGCCATGACCAAGGAGCTCTAGAAATTGAAGGATATGATATCCAGTGTACCAGGAGTGGTCCGACCCATTCCTGAAATACCAGAAGGAAGCCAGAAGCTGTCCAGATTTGCTCCACCAATATGTGATGCTGAAATACCAAAATGCTTTAAAACCCCCCAATATGAAAGTGTACGATGGTACCACCGATCCAGAAGAGCATGTGGCTCAGTACAGAGAGAGAATGGAGATCAACCTCATTCCTGAAAGACTCAAAGAGGCATGCCTGTGCAAAGGCTTTAAATCCACATTAACTGAATTCACTCTCAAATGGCTGCTAAGTCTTCCTTCTTACTCTCTTACTTCTTTTTCACACTTAGTTAATTTATTCTATAGCCAATTTTCTTGTAGTAGAAAATTCAAGAAATTAACTAGTGATTTATATCGAGTTGTCCAACTTCGTGATGAATCCTTAAGGGGTTTTGTTACAAAGATTGGAAGGGAGGTCTTAGAAATCCCGAATCTTGACATGGCTACGACTGTTGAGGCATTCAAGATGGGGATACAAAAGAACTCCCTATTTCATGATGATCTTGTTATGACTCCTTGCAGAACATTAGATGAAGTAAGGAACAGGGCACTCAGGTTTATAAGACTGGAGGATGATAAAAGGATCCAAGAACGGTTAGGAGATTCAACAAAACAAGAGTCACCTGAAAAGAAACAAGGATCCTCATTCAGAAACAACAATTCAAAACCGTATTCAAAATTCAACAACCAAAATGTCCGTGTGGTCGAAGTAGAGGATGATGAAGATTATCCACGAATTACCAAGTATTGCTTCTATGTCGATACTCATGGCTTAATATGTGCCATGAAGGATCTTGGAGAGAAAGCAAGATGGCCTCAGAAAAACGAGAAGGCAACATCCTTCAAGGATAAGACCAAATGGAGTGCATTCCACGAAGATTTTGGTCATTTGATTGATGACTGCATCGGTCTAAAAAGGGAAATTGGGTATCTTCTAAGAAAGGGACACTTCAAAGAGCTTCTAGGAAGAAAGAAATCAAAGATCCAGGATCCTGAAGAAGTTCCACAGAAAGCAGCTCCACCACCACCTGATGCACAAGTCATCAATTTCATCTTCGATGGTTCGGATATATGTGGAACCTACTTCTCGTCGGCCAAGAGACATGTTAAAGAAACTAAGTTGGAAAACGGAGAGCGACCTGTCATAACCACTACCCTAACCAATGACAAGAAAATCTTCTTCGACGAAGAAAACAGAATGCGCATCCAGGATCCTCATCACGATGGTTTGATTATAACTCTATTTATTGCTAATGATTATGTGTGCAGGATCCTAGTTGATGGAGGAAGTTCGGTTAACATCATTCAATATGATGTACTCAAGAAGATGAATATCCCAAAATCAAAAATCGTTCCCCGGTCATCCGTACTCGTTGGTTTTAGTGGCGAAACTAAGAATACACTGGGGACATCAAGCTTCCTATATACATTGAGGGAGTGAACTCTTTTCAAAAATTTTGTGTTATGGAAACCTTGTCTTGTTGCAATTTGATTCTTGGCAGGCCATGGATACACGGAATGAAAGCTGTAGCGTCTACTTATTATCAGTGTATCAAGCTACCAACTCTTTGGGCGGTAGTGAGAATAGACGGCGACCAAGTAGAAGCTAAGAACAACTATTCCTAGTCCATGAAACCAACCGCTAAGTAAACGTTAGCGTAGAAACTACAGCAACATCCTAGGAGCGTACTGTAGGCTCGAGAACACGACCTGAAAGAAGTATCCTTAGACCCTGAGGATCCATATGTAAAAGTTTTCGTAGGATCCAGTATCCCTAGTATTCTTCCTCAAGCAATGAAAATCTACATTTGCCTTCAAACACTAAAATATGACAGGTATATCAAAAGAGGTAATTACTCATACACTAGGCCTTGATAATTCTATTAAACCCATTCACCAGAAGTGAAGAAAGTTCGCTCCTGAGAGGAACGCGATCATACAAGAAGAAGTTGAAAAACTTCTTAAGGCCAGTGTGATCAGAGAGGTTAAGTATCCTCGATGGTTGGATAATGTTGTGGTAGTTTCAAAAAAGAATGGAAAGTGGAGGGTACATGTCGACTTCACTAATTTAAATAAGGCATGTCCTGTTTTGGTCAAAAATCAAACAAGGATAATGTAAGCAAATTTGTAATGTGAGGTTTAGTGCTAGGCTGATAATAACGATTATGAAACAATTGTAAACAAGAACACAAAGATTTTGGTCGGATCGCTAGCACAAAAACCCCGGCTGATGACAAATTGTCTATCACCACATTATTAATCAAAAACCGGGTAACAATGGTGGAGATTATGATTAGAAATACAATGAATGCTAAGTGTGTGTATTGCTTGAGAGAATACTGAGTATATCTAATGTGTAAAAGTGATAAGTGAGTCCTAGTTGATCAATAATCTCGTTATAAATAAAAAATAACTACTAACTAGAAGTCCTATAAATCCGCCACTCCTCCATTAGCTTCGTCCACTCCCTTTGGCCACGTGCGGAAGTAGTCCAGTAGCGAGATATTAGGTAGTGTTAGGCCAAATAATTTTGACACTGAGGATATATTATTCTTGATGGCAGATCTGGATCTATTATCCTTCTAAAGGGCTCCGGAGCTGTAACAGGATCAAGGATCCTCAGCAATTGGTATTATTTACAATTTTCTCTTATGTGTAGGTTGTTATTTGATGAATGCAATGGCTCTAAGACTCAGTCCACCACCTATTTCGCTACTGGACTTGTATAGCACGTGGTCAAAAGGCACGAAGGAAGAGAGTGGCGAAATGGCGGATTAGTAGGAGTTAGTTGATAGTTGTATTTTTCTTTTCTTTATATATCGAGTTTATGATCAATACTAGGTCATATAGTGACACTCGCACATACTCTAGCTGATAGTCCTCTGTAATCACACACATAGCTCGATTGTATTCGTTGATCATAAACTACACCCATTGTAACCCTTTTTGGATATTGATAAAGTGGTGATAGAAGATTTGTCATCAACCGGGGTTTTTTTTCCTTTGATCTGAACAAAATCAAGGGGTTTTTCCTCGCAGCAAATCACGGTGTTATCTCTATTTCGTTGATATATTCGCTGTCACCTTTTTTGCACTAAACCTCACATATCAGATTTGGATACATTATCCTTAGCAGATTTTTGTCCGAATCAATTTGGCGCCCACCGTGGGGAAATTGGTGCTATAATCCATATTATTCCTATCAATTTTCAACCTATTTACCTAAAACCTTCATCAATGGCCTCGCAATCAACCTCCGCTTCATCAACCATGCCATCTTCGGCTCCTCTCTTATCAAGAACTTTGCCACCGATGCCTCCTCCAATCACGGGAGCACCAAGGGCTGCTACTACAAGAAGCAAAACGCAACTACCAGTCTTCCAGGGCTCGAAAACCACTGTTGTCACTTCGGCGGTAAACTCTAACAATGATGTTTCATCTATGTTTTCGCAGGTTAAGGCATACATGGAGCAGCAGAGCAAGACCAACCAGAGGATCCTTTGAGAGATAGATGACCTCAAAAAGACTAAGAGGCCAGCGGAGGATCAGACTCTATTAATGCCTAGGATTCTAGATTTTACTACTCCAGGATCCTTGGCTCAGCCTACTCAAGGATCATCGATTCTTCATCATGGATTCCTGAATCAGCAAACTCAGGGACCCTCGCATTTTCAGCAAGGGTCATCTGCCCTTAATCTAGGATCTATGGGTCAACAGATTCAAGGATCCTTAGTTTTTCAATGAGGATCATCTGTCCTTAATCCATGGTCTATGGGTCGACAAATTCAAGGATCCTCAATTTTTCAGCAAGGATCATCCATTCTTAACCAATGAGTGATGGGTCAACAGGTTCAAGGATCCTCAACCTTCCAAGGAGGATCATCAACTTTTCAATCAGGATCCTCAGGGTCATATTTCTAAGGATCCTTCAACTCTCAACCACAGGGATCTTTCTTCCAGAATCCAGGATCCTTAGGAATCCAACATCAACGACCCTCAGAGGTCCACGAGGGAGATTTTATCCCCATGCAAACCATCGCCTCTGGTGGACCAACTCCTATGGAAGAGGCTTCCTACTTCACCAATCCTTCTGGGATGCCGACGTTCACACAGCAGAGAGGTAACACTTATGATCCTATATCCTTAGATGTAAATCTTGGCTCCATGCAGGGTGCAGGTATAAACCAGGCTATGGCCAAGGAACTTCAAAAGCTTAAGTATAGGATATCCAGCGTGCCAGGAGTGGTACGTCCAATCCCATAAATACCAGAAGGGAGCCACAAGTTATCCAGATTCGCTCCACCTATATGTGATGCGGAGATCCCAAAGCGCTTTCAAACCCCCAACATGAAAGTGTATGATGGGACCACTGATCCAGAGGAACATGTGGCTCAGTATAGAGAAAGGATGGAGATTAACCCAATTCCCGAAAGACTCAAGGAAGCTTGTCTATGCAAGGGTTTCGGATCCACGCTAACGGGATCTGCATTAAAATGGTTGCTAAGTCTTCCTCCTTTTTCTGTTACATCTTTTTCTCATTTAGTTAATTTGTTCAACAACCAATTTTCCTGTAGTAGGAAATTTGAGAAGTTAACTAGTGATCTATACCGAGTTATCCAACCTAGTGATGAATCCCTTAGGGATTTTGTTACAAGGTTTGGCAGGGAAGCTCTGAAAATCCCAAATCTTGACATAGCTACTGCTGTTGAAGCATTCAATATGGGACTTCAGAGTGGCTCCCCTTTTATGATGATCTTGTGATGACTCCTTGCAGGTCTTTAGATGAAGTAAGGAACAGGGCTCTATGATTCATACGGTTGGAAGATAACAAGAGGATCCAGGATCGTTTGGGGGGGTCAAACAAAGCAAAAATCTCCCGACAAGAAACAAGGATTCTCGTTCAAGAACAACAATTCGAAGACCTACTCCAAATTCAACAACCAAAACGTCCGAGCAGTTGAAGAAGGAGACGATGATGAAGATTACCCGAGCATCTCAGAATATTGCTTCTCAGTTGATACTCATGGTTTAAATTGTGCCATGAAATATCTAGGTTAGAAGGCAAGGTGGCCTCAGAAGAACGAGAAAACAACATTCTTTAAAGACAAGTCCAAATAGTGTGCATTCCACGAGGACTTTGGCCATTTGACTGATGAGTGTATTGGCTTAAGGAGGGAAATTGGTTAAGGAGGTAACCAATTTCCTAAGGAGTCCATGATCCAGGATCCCGAGGAGGTTTCTCAAAAAGCAACTCCGCCACCACCAGATGCTCAAGTTATCAACTTCATCTCTGGAGGCTCAGACATATGCGGCACTTCCTTCTCCGCAGCTAAGAGGCTAGCCAAGGAGACCAAGTTGGATAACGGGGAACAACCGGTTATATCCACCACTTTGACTACTGACAAAAGGATCTTCTTCGATAAAGAAGATAAATCAAACATTCAGGATCCACACCATGACGATTTGATTGTTACTTTGTTTATTGCTAACCATTATGTACGTAGGATCCTACTCGACGGTAGAAGCTCGGTCGATATCATTCAACACGATGTGCTGCAAGATGAATATACCAGACTCGGAGATTATCCCAAGGACATCGATACTAGTCGATTTCAGTGGCGAGACCAAGAAAACATTGGGGGGCATCAATCTCCCGATATACATCGAAGGATTAAATTCTTACCAAAAATTTCCGTGTTATTGATAACCTTTCTTGTTGCAATGTTATTTTAGGCAGGCCTTAGCTAAATGGGATGAAGGCAGTGGCATCTACTTACCATCAATGCATCAAACTACCAACCCCTTGGGGAGTTGTAAGGATAGATGGTGATCAAGTGGAAGCCAAGAACTATTACTCTCCATCCATGAAGCCAACAGCCAAACAGACGATAGCATAGCAACCACAGCAGCATCCTAGTGACGTGATGGAAGCTGGGGAAAAAGACAAAAAAGAAGTATCCTTAGATCCCGAGGACCCAGATGTAAAGGTGTTCATAGGATCCAGTATCCCTAGTAAGATCGAGGAAGATCTAATATCCTTCCTAAAGCGAAGAAAATCCATGTTTGCCTTCAAACATTCAGACATGGCAAGTATTTCTAAGGAGGTAATTACTCATAAGTTAGGCCTAGATTTATCTGTTAAACCCGTCCACCAGAAGCGAAGAAACTTCGCTCCTGAGAGGAACGCGATCATACAAGAAGAAGTTCAAAAACTTCTCAAGGCCGGTATGATCAAAGAGGTTAAGTATCCTCGATGGTTAGCTAATGTGGTTGTTGTTTCTAAAAAGAATGGAAAGTGGAGGGTGTGTGTCGATTTTACCGATTTGAACAAGGCATGCCCCAAGGATCCTTTCCCATTACCACATATAGACTCCATGGTGGATGCAACGACAAGACATGAGATGCTTACCTTTATGGATGCTTCCTCTGGATTTCAACAAATTCAGATGGAACCATCTGATCAAGAGGATACAACATTCAAGACTCCTACCAGCATATACTGTTATATTTCTATGCCATTTAGACTAAGAAATGCAGGGGCAACATATCAAAGATTGGTGAATATGATGTTCAAGGAACAATTGGGCAAAACCATGAAAGTCTATATAGACGACATGGTTGTCAAGTCCAAGAAGGATGAAGATCACCTTAAACACTTGGAAGAAGCATTCAATATCCTCGACCAATATAACATGAAACTGAACCCGTCAAAATGCCATTTTGGTGTTAAGGTCAGAAAGTTTCTAGGATATATGGTGACCAAAAGGGGAATCGAAGCAAGCCCCAAGCAGATTGAAGCTATCATGAACTTAAAGGCCCCTATGAATGCCAAAGATGTCCAAAGATTGACGGAAAGGATAGCAGCTCTCAACAGATTCATCTCTAAATCCTAGGAGAAGTGCAAAGACTTCTATGATATCTTGAGAAAATATAAGAAGTTCGAGTGGACGGAAAAGCATGAGGCTACACTCAAATCCTTGAAGGATTACTTATCCTCATCTCCACCTCTGATGAAGCCTGTGGATGGAAAATCCTTATATCTCTACATAGCTGTTTCAGGAAATGTTGTAAGTGCGGTCCTTGTGAAGGATCATGAAGGTGAACAGCATCCCGTTTATTATGTAAGAGTCTTTTAGATGCAGAAGCCAGGTATTCTCATTTAGAAAAATTAATTCTTTTACTTATTATGGCTTCTACTAAATTAAGACATTATTTTGAGACTCATACTATTATTTTGAGAATTAACTATCATGTTAAGAATGTTCTTAGAAAAATAGAATTGTCAGGAAGGATGGCCAAGTGGGCTGTGAAACTGAGTGCATATGATATTTAGTATGAGCCTAGAATAGCCATCAAGTCACAAGCACTCGCTGACTTTGTGGCTGATTTCAGTAGCGAAATGCAGAAAGAAGCCGACTTGGAGGTTCAACAACTAGAAGAAATCAAGGATCCTTGGATCCTCTTCACAGATGGAGCTTCCAACGTAAGAGGAACAGAATTATGTATCCTACTAAAATCTCCACAGGGGGACATATTACCCCGGTCTATAGCCTGTGAGTTCCAAGCAACGAACAATGAGGCAGAGTATGAAGCTCTGATCGCAGCTTTGCAATTAGCTAAATGCATGAGGATCAGGTATCTTCAAGTATATATAGATTCATTGTTGATAGCTAACCACTTTAATGGCTCATATGCTGTTAAAGGAGAAAAACTAATCAAATATCTAGATGTTATGACGGAATTAGCAAAATCCTTCGAATTGTTTAGTATAGTACAGGTACCAAGGGAAGAGAATGTTGGGGCAGATGCTTTGGCAAATTTAGCCTCATCTTTGAAGATTCCAGAAGACACGAAGATCCCAATCATTCATATACTCTCGCCAGCAATAGGAGAACAAGAAGTTGGGGTGATAACAACTTACAAACAAATCTACTTGGGGAACAATCATCCTCAAACAACCAAGGATCCTGGATCCTCCCAATCAAAAAATACATTCAAGATGGAGAAATTCCAGCCATAGAGAATCCGAAGTCTTTCAAAATTAAGGTATCATAATACATTTTATTACATGATATGCTATATAGGAAATCTCTTGCAGGTCCATACTTGAGGTGTATCGAGGATCCTGAAATTCAAGAGGTGCTCAAAGACTTTCACCAAGGAGACTGTGGTAATCACACCAGAGGTAGAGCTCTGTTCTCTATGATTACGAGAACAGGATACTTCTGGCCAACAATGAAAAGAGACACCATGGAGTACTCAAAGAAGTGTGATTCTTGTCAAAGGCATGCAAACATCCTACATCAACCAGCAGAACCTATGTATCCTATATCCTCATCATGGCCTTTCATGAAGTGGGGCATGGATATTGTGTGTAAAATACCTAAGGAACCAAGAGAAAAAGTATTCATGCTTGCAATGACTGATTACTTTTCAAAGTGGATAGAAGCAGAAGCTTTTGTTCAAGTACGCGAAAAAGAGGTGATATCTTTCAAAGAAATATTATTGCTAGATTTGGTATCCCTTCAGAAATTGTTTGTGACAATGGTTCCCAGTTTATCGGGAAAAGAACCACTAACTTTTGTGACAGTTGGGGCATCCAGATGATTTCTTCAACTCCAGTGCATCCTCAAGCTAATGGCCAGGCAGAATCAAGCAACATGATAATCATCAACAACTTGAAGAAGAAACTAGGATTCAAGAAAGGAAAATGGGCCGAAGAGTTACCTTATGTTCTTTGGGCTGATAGAACAACACCCAAGAATGCAACGGGACAAACACCCTTCTCATTGGTCCTTGGATCAGAAGCGGTAATACCTACAGAGATGGTGGTGCCTACAGCCAGAACGAGCATCCGTGATCCTGAGGTCAATACAGAAATCCTTCTCGAAGACTTGGATACTGTTGAAGAACTCAGAGACCTAGACAAGATTAGAATGGCGGCATATCGACAAAGGGTAGCTGGGGCATACAAAAAAAGCATAAGGATCAGAAGATTTCAAGAAGAATATCTGGTCTTGAGAAAAGCCTTCCAAAATACAACCAACCCAGCCGATGAAAAGTTAGCTCCTAAGTGGGAAGGTCCCTATTTGATTGAGTCAGAAGCTGGGAAAGGGGCATATCATTTGCTCACTATGGAAGGCAACGAGTTACCAAGAGCATGAAATGCTATCTGTTAGTGCACGAAAATTTGACACTGTGGATATGTTATCCTGGCATATAATATGGATCAATTATCCTTAGAATATGTTGCAGATCCTGTCAGGATCAATGATCCTCAGTACTTATTATTTATTAACGATTTTCCTTTGTTATCTTGATATTTTTGGCAGGTATAACGACTAGTTACCAAGTCCAACCTATAATCTCGCAATCAAGTCAACAAACCGCGTGGATAACTAAGGAAACAATTACCATGAAGGAATGGCTTGATTCTAGGCTAAAAATTGGGATATTTGTTATTATTTTTCTATTTAAATGAGTTTATGATCAATTAGGATTAGACAACACACTCTGCTCTCTACGAAATTAGCATTATACACACACTTAGACATCATTGTAATCGCTGATCATAGCTTTCAACCCTTGTAACATCCTTTTTTGAATAATAAAAGTGGTGATAGACGATTTGTCATCACCCGGGGTTTTTGTGTCGGCGATCCGACCAAGATCAAGGGATTTTCCTCATAACAAATCCTTGTGTTCATCATTATTTTGTTTACATATTCGTTGTTATCATTTTAGCACTAAACCTCACATAACAGATTTGGATACATTATCCTTAGCAGATTTTTATCCAAAATAATTTGGCGTCCATCGTGGGGCCATTGGTGCTATAATCCAGAAAATACCTTATCTATATTCAACCTTTCTTACCCATATTACTATCAATGGCCTCTCAATCAACCTCTGCTTCATCAACCATTCCATCTTTGGTTTCTCTCTCATCAAGGACTTTGCCACCGATGCCTCCTCCAATCACGGGTTGCTGTTGCTGGAAACAAGACACAAATCCAGTCTTTCAGGGCACAAAAACTACTGTTGCCACATCGGTGGTTAACTCTAACAACGATGTTTCTGCTATGTTTTCACAGGTTAAGGCATACATGGAGCAGCAGAACAAAACCAACCAGAAGATCCTACGTGAAATTGAAGATCTTAAGAAGAATAAGAGGCCACTGGAGGATCAGACTCCTTTGATGCCCAAGATTCTGGATTTCACTACTCCAGGATTTGTGGCTCAACAGACTCAAGGATCCTCCATCTTCCAACAAGGATCACCTATCCTTCAACAGGGGACCATGGGTCAGCAAACCCAAGGATCCTCGTTCCTTCAACAAGGATCATCTATCCTTCAACAGGGATCCATTGGTCAGCAAACTCAAGGATCCTCATTCCTTCAACCAGGATCCTCTGGGATGTATCACCAAGGATCCTTCAACTCCCAACTTAAAGGATCCTTCTTCCAGAATCAATGATCCTCAGGACTTCAACATCAGAGGTCTTTGGAGGTCCATGAAGGAGACATCATCCCCATGCAAACCATTGCCTCTGGTGGACCAGCTACCATGGCAGATGCTTCTTACCTTGGCTACACTTCTGGGATGCCAACGTTCAATCAACCGAGAGGTAACATGTATAATCATATATCCTTAGACACTAACCTTGGCTTTATGCAGGATACAGGTATCAACCAGGCTATGGCTAAGGAACTTCAGAAGCTTAAGGATATGATATCCAGCGTGCCAGGAGTGGTCCGTCCGATTCCTGAAATACCAGAAGGAAGCCACAAGTTGTCCAAATTTGCTCCACCTATTTGTGATGCAGAAGTCCCAAAACGATTTCAGACCCCCAATATGAAGGTGTATGATGGAACAACTGATCCCGAAGAGCATATGGCTCAATATAGGGAGAGAATGGAAATCAATCCAATTGCCGAAAAACTCAAGGAGGCTTGTCTATGCAAGGGGTTCGGATCCACACTAACAGGATCTGCATTAAAATGGCTGCTAAGTCTTCCTCCCTTTTCCGTTACTTCTTTTTCACAATTAGTTAACTTGTTCAACAGCCAATTTTCTTGTATTAGGAAATTTGAGAAGTTAACTAGTGATTTGTATAGAGTTGTCCAACCTTATAATGAATCCTTAGGGATTTTGTTACAAGGTTTGGCAGGGAGGCCCTAGAGATCCCTAGTCTTGATATGGCTACGGCTGTTGAAGCATTCAAGACGGGACTTCAAAGGGGCTCCCCATTTTATGACGATCTTGTGATGAGTCCATGCAGGACTTTAGATGAAGTCAGAAACAGAGCACTCAGATTTATAAGACTAGAAGATGACAAGAAGATCCAAGAACAGTTAGGAGCTCCAACAAAACAAGAGCCATCTAACCAGAAACAAGGATCCTCATACAGGAACAACGACTCAAAGCCGTACTCAAAATTCAACAACCAAAATGTCCGGGCAGTTGAAGAAGGAGAAGATGATGAGGACTACCCAAGTATTTCCGAGTATTGCTTCTCTGTTGATACTCATGGTTTGATTTTTGCCATGAAGGATTTTGGAGAGAAAGCGAGGTGGCCTCGAAAAAACGAGAAAACAACATCCTTCAAAGACAAGTACAAGTGGTTTGCATTCCATGAAGACTTTGGCCATAAGACAGAAGGTTGTATTGGTTTAAGGAGGGAAATTGGATATCTCCTAAGCAAGGGCCATTTCAAAGAACTCTTGGGAAGAAAAAAGTCTAGGATCCAGGATCCTGAAGATGTACCACAGAAAGAAACTCCGCCCCCACCAGACGCACAAGTAATCAACTTCATCTCCGGTGGCTCAGATATATGCGATTCTTTCTCCTCAGCAAAAAGACACGCCAAAGAAACAAAGTTGGAGAACGAAGAACGACCAGTCATATCCACTACTTTGACGACTGACAAAAGAATCTTCTTTGATGAAGAAGATAAGACAAGCATCCAGGATCCTCACCACGACGGTTTGATTGTAACTTTATTTATTGCTAACCATTATGTGCGCAGGATCCT
This sequence comes from Bidens hawaiensis, assembly GCF_021521415.1. NCBI lineage: Eukaryota > Viridiplantae > Streptophyta > Magnoliopsida > Asterales > Asteraceae > Bidens > Bidens hawaiensis. Next base: position 21,067 of record NW_027501511.1, on the reverse strand, counting down.
AGTCAATGGTGGAAGCTCGGTCAACATCATCCAGCATGACGTACTACAGAAAATGAACATCCCGGACTCAGAAATCATCCCGAGAACGTCGGTGCTAGTAGGCTTCAGTGGTAAAACTAAGAAAACATTGGGGGACATCAAACTCCCAATATACATAGAAGGGTTAAACTCTTACCAAAGGTTTTGTGTTAATTGACAATCTCTCTTGTTGCAACGTTATTCTTAGCAGGCCTTGGATACATGGAATGAAGGTTGTAGCCTCTACTTACCATCAGTGCATCAAACTACCAACTCCTTGGGGAGTAGTAAGGATAGATGGTGACCAAGTGGAAGCCAAGAATTATTATTCTTCATCAATGAAGCCGACAGCTAAACAAACGTTAGCATAGCAATTACAACAACATCCTAGGGACGTGCTGGAAGCTCGGGAGTGAGATGTAAAAGAAGTATCTATAGATCCTGAAGATCCAGACATGAAGGTGTTCCTAGGATCATGTATCCCTGACGAGATCGAGGAGGATATAGTATCCTTCCTAAAGCGACGAAAATCCACATTTGCCTTCAGACATTCAGACATGACAGGTATTTCTAAGAATGTAATTACTCATAAGTTGGGCCTTGATTATTCTATTAACCCCGTCCATCAGAAGCGAAGAAAATTCGCTCCTGAGAGGAACGCGATCATACTAGAAGAAGTTGAAAAACTTCTTAAGGCCGGTATGATCAGAAAGGTTAAGTATCCTCGATGGTTGGCTAATGTGGTTGTTGTTTCTAAAAAGAATGGAAAGTGGAGGGTGTGTGTCGATTTCACCGATTTAAACAAGGCATGCCCCAAGGATCCTTTCCCGTTACCACATATAGACTCCATGGTGGATGCAACAGCAGGGCATGAGATGCTTACCTTTATGGATGCTTCCTCTGGATTTCAACAAATTCAGATGGAAACATCTGATCAAAAGGATACAACATTCATGAATCCTACCGGCATATATTGTTATATTGCTATGCTGTTCGGACTAAGAAATGCAGGGCCAACATATCAAAGATTGGTCAACATGATGTTCAAGGATCAGTTAGGCAAAACCATGGAAGTCTACATAAATGACATGGTAGTGAAGTCAAAGAGGGCTGAGGATCATCTTATATATCTTGAAGAAGCATTCAATATCCTTGATCAGTACAATATGAAACTGAACCCGTCAAAATGCCATTTTGGTGTTAAGGCTGGAAAGTTTCTAGGATACATGGTGACCAAAAGGGGAATAGAAGCGAGCCCCGAACAGATAGAAGCCATCATTAATTTAAAGTCTCCTGTGAATGCCATAGATGTCCAAAGACTGATGGGAAGAATAGCTACTCTCAACAGATTCATTTCCAGATCCTCATAGAAGTGCAAAGACTTCTATGATATCTTTGAGGAAAAATAAAAAGTTTGAATGGATTCAAAGGCACGAAGATGCACTAAAGGCTCTTAAGGATTATCTATCCTCAGCGCCTGCTTTGATAAAGCCAATAGATGGTGAGTCGCTGTCCCTGTACTTAGTTGTGTCAGGTAATGCAATCAGTGCTGTTATGGCCAAGGATCATGAAGGACAACAGCACCCGGTATATTATGTAACTAAAAGCCTGTTAAATGCAGAGGTCAGGTATTCTCACCTTGAAAAATTAATTCTTGCTTTAATTATGGCCTCAACCAAGTTGAGACACTATTTTGAAACACATACTATTATTTTAAAAAACTAATTATCCTGTTAAAAATGTGCTTAGAAAACCAGAATTGTCAGGAAGGATGGCCAAATGGGCTGTGAAATTGGGTGCATATGATATTCAGTATGAGCCAGAACATCCATTAAGTCACAAGCGCTTGCAGACTTTATGGCTGATTTCAGTAGTGACATGCAAGAGGAAGCTGATTTGGAGGTTCAACAACTGGAAGAAACCAAGGATCCTTGGATCCTCTTTACTGATGGAGCGTCCAACGTAAGAGGAACAGGATTGGGTATCCTACTGAAATTGCCACAGGGGGACATAATACCCCAGTCCATTGCGTGTGCATTCCAAGCCACCAATAATGAAGCAGAATACGAAGCTCTGATTGCAGGTTGGCAATTAGCTAAACACATGACGATCAAGTATCTTCAAGTATATGTAGATTCGTTATTGATGGTTAGCCACTTTAATGGCTCATATGCTGTTAAAGGTGAAAAACTAATCAAATATCTAGATGTTGTGAAGGAACTATCAAAGTTCTTCAATTCTTTTAGTATTATACATGTACAAAGAGAAGAGAATGATGAGGTAGATGCCTTAGAAACTTTAGCTTCATCATTGAAGATTCCAGAAGATACGAAGATCCCAATTATCCATGTACTCTCACCAGCAATAGGAGAACAAGAAGTTGGGGAGATAACAACTGACAAAGGTATTGTGCCTTTGGATTCATTTTCCTCAAGTAATCAAGGATCTTGGATCCTCCCGATCAAGAAGTTTGTTCAAAATGGAGAGATTCCAGCCATAGAGAATCTTAAGTCCTTTAAACTTAAGGTATCACAATACATTTTATTAAATAATATTCTGTATAGGAAATCTCTTGCAGGTCCATACTTGAGATGTATCGAAGATCCTGAAATTCAAGAGGTGCTAAAAGACTTTCACGAAAGAGATTGCGGTAATCACACTGGAGGTAGAGCTTTATTCTCAAGAATTCTGAGAACAGGATACTTCTGGCCTACCATGAAGAGAGACACCATGGAGTACTCAAAAAAGTGCGACTCATGTCAAAGACATGGCAATATTCTGCATCAGCCAGCAGTGCCTATGTATCTTATATCCTCATCATGGCCTTTCATAAAGTGGGGCATGGATATCGTAGGTAAGCTACCTAAAGCGCCAGGAGGAAAAGTATACATGCTTGCAATGACTGATTACTTTTCAAAGTGGATAGAAGCAGAAGCTTTTGTTCAAGTCCGCGAAAAAGAGGTGATATCCTTCATTAAAAGAAATATGATTACCAGATTTTGTATCCCTTCAGAAACTATTTGTGACAATGGTTCCCAGTTTATCGGGAAAAGAACCATTAACTTTTGTGACAGTTGGGGGCATTAAGATGATTACCTCCACACCAATTCATCCTCAAGAAGAATAAAGTAACAAGATTATTATCAACAACTTGAAGAAGAAACTAGGATCCAAAAAAGGCAAGTGGGCCAAAGAGCTACCATATGTTATTTGGGCTGATAGAACAACACCAAAGAATGCAAAAGGTCAAACACCCTTCTCATTGGTGTTTGGCTCAGAAGCTGTAATCCCTACGGAGATGGTGGTTCCTACTGCCAGAACAAGCATCCGTCATCCTCAAGCCAACAATGAAATCCTTCTCCAAGATCTAGATATTGTTGCTGAGCTCAGAGACCTAGCTAAGATCAGAATGGCAGCATATCAACAAAGGGTAGCCGGGGCATACAACAAGAATATCAGGATTCGAAGATTTCAAGAAGTAGATCTAGTTTTGAGGAAAGCCTTCCAAAACATAACAAATCCAGCAGATGGAAAGCTAGCACCTAAGTGGGAAGGTACCTACTTGATCGAGTCAGAAGCCGGAAAGGGGGCATATCACCTGCTGACTATGGAAGGCAACAGGTTACCAAGAGCATGGAATGCTATTCATCTCAAGAAATACTTTTTCTAATCAGAATCAAGTATCCTCAGAAGGATCAAGGATCCTGAAATTGGTAATATCTATCCGATTACTTATTCATTTCAGATTCTTAAAAATTTAAGGATAATATTTTTTAACGTTTGTCTTTTTCCAAGTTTTAAATAACAATTCAGATTTCAATAAGAGGTTCAATGTCTAAGAGGTTGGCCACCTCTCCCTCACACTTAAGGTACTTTACTATTTCCATTTGTCTAGCCCATGATTAAGGTATGACCCCCGATGGTCATATCTTCCAAGGTTTAAAGGTTTTCACCTTTCTTATAAATTAGAGTTTCTACACTCTCGCCTGGAGCGCATGCTATCCAACGTATAGTCCGGGGCAGCGGGACCAGTACACGTTTAGTGGCTGACAATTTCGTTGTCTTCAGCTATATGGAGGATCCTACGATTTATGGTAGACGTACCATACCACCGGTTTATAACGTTTTCACGTTATCTCACGTTTGGGCTAAATCTCGGTTTGGGTAACCCAGTTAACATCTGTATATTTGGGCCAGTCCCCAGTTTGGGCTTGTCCCTAGTTCACGGGCTTGTCCCCAGTTACACGGGATTGTCCCAGTTGCACGGGCTTGTCCCCAGTTTATTTGGGCTTGTCCCCAGTTTGTTGGGTTTAATCCCAGTTAATATCATAAGTTATTTGCATCAGGTATCCTAAGTTCAATTACAAGGATCACAGAAGGATCAACACTTATGGTAACTTAATTTTATTGGATATACAGCCGGAAAGGAAGTTGCCAAGGAAAATCCATTGATCAATTATACCCAGCTTGTCAAATCTCATCTGTATTGCAGGAAGCATGATTTCAAACGCAAAATGACAGTTGTGATCTTATCACAACCGCCATTTTGGGGGCAATTGTTAGTGCACGGAAATTTGACACTGTGGATATGTTATCCTGGCATATAATATGGATCAACTATCCTTAGAATATGTTGCAGATCCTGTCAGGATCAATGATCCTCAGTACTTATTATTTATTAACGATTTTCCTTTGTCATCTTGATATATTTGGCAGGTATAACGGCTAGTTACCAAGTCCAACCTATAATCTCGCAATCAAGTCAACAAAACGCGTGGATAATTAAGGAAAAAATTACCATGAAGGAATGGCTTGATTCTAGGCTAAAAATAGGGATATTTGTTATTATTTTCCTATTTAAATGAGTTTATGATCAATTAGGCATAGACAACACCCTCTGCTCTCTACAAAATTAACATTATACACACACTTAGACATCATTGTAATCGATGATCATAGCTTCCAACCCTTGTAACACCCTTTTTTGATTAATAAAAGTGGTGATAGACGATTTGTCATCACCCGGGGTTTTTGTGTCGGCGACCCGACCAAGATCAAGGGCTTTTCCTCGTAACAAATCCTTGTGTTCATCATTATTTCGTTTACATATTCGCTGTTATCATTTTAGCACTAAACCTCACATAACAGATTTGGATACATTATCCTTAGCAAATTTTTATCCAAAACACTATCCACCTCAAGAAGTACTTTTTTCTGACCAGGATCAAGTATCCTAAAAGGATCAAGGATCCCAAAATTGGTAATATCTATCTAATTACTTACTCATTTAAGATTCTTATTAGTTTAAGGATAACATATTCTTAACATTTGTTCTTTCCAAGTTTTAAGTAACAGTGCAGGGTAGTAATATGTTCAATGATCAAGAGGTTGGCCACCTCTCCTTTACGTCTAAGGTACTTTACTATTTCCCTTGGCCTAGCCCACGATTGGGTATGACCCCCGATGGTCATATCCTCTAAGGTTTAAAGGTTTTCACCTTTCTTATAAATTAGAGTTTCTACACTCTCGCCTGGAGCGCACGCTATCCAACGTATAGTCCGGGGCAGCGGGACCAGTACACGTTTAGTGGCTGACAATTTCGTTGTTTTTGGCTATATGGAGGATCCTACGATTTATGGTAGACGTACCATACCACCGGTTTATAACGTTTTCACGTTATCTCAAGACAAAGGTTTCTAAAATTTTCATGTTAGCTAAGGTTTTGGCGTTTCACGTCACTCACGTTTGGGCCAGTACCCAGTATTTGGGCTTGTCCCCAGTTTAACACCAGTTTTGGGCTTGTCCCCAGTGTTGGGCTTGTCCCCAGTTCACGAGCTTGTCCCCAGTTGCACGGGTTTGTCCCCAGTTTATTTATGGGCTTGCCCCCAGCTTAATGGGTCTAACCCCGGTTAATCTTAATGGGACTTACCCAAAATCCTTAACCCGGATTTTACCATACAAAAGACGGACCATTCACCTGGGTTAAGCAGGTGCTACTAATTGTTCATAAAGTGAAGGAAAATAAAAACAGGGGCGCCAAAGGCTTCATCCCGAGAAACAGAGGATCCATCCACCTTTGCCACCCTTTGAAATTGTCTTAAGGATCACTGATCCTTCAACCTAGCTACTATTATCCATTACAGACCATTATCCATGAAAACAGAATCAAAACAAAATAAAAAAAACGGGCTCGGGCCTTGTCTTTGATATCCTTCATCGCCCGTTCAAGCATCATCCTCGCCTTCCGCGGCACTTGCTCCTTCACCAGCTTCCACCACATCCTTCACCCCGCTAGTTCTAGCTCCTTCCGCCATTTCCACATCTTCCTCACCACCAAGAGACACCAAAGTCACTTTCCACTTCTCAACATCCCAAACAGCCTTGTCGAAAGCAGGATCACCAGCCTCTATCGCCATCTTGATCCTAGCTTGCAAAACTGTTCTCGCATCCCAAATCTTTGCCTCTTCGGTAGCCTGTTTCACCTCTTCTTGGCGTTGGGCTTCGGCGCAGGATAGTTGATCCTCCAACTGCTTCTTGCCTTTCGAGAGCTGGATTAAGGCTTTATCCTTGGTGACTACAGCACTTCCCATCCCGGACAACTTCTCACTCATCTGGGTCACTATTTTTTCATAGTGGTCAGCCTGCAAGTAATCACAGCCTATGACCAACAGTTAGGAGAAGGTTAGAAGGATATTGGATCCTTAAATTCAAGACGTCAGGATACAAGATGCTTACAGTGAGGATCATGTCAAAGTGGGTCTCGGGTTCGGAAGATCTCTTTCTCTTGGAAGCTGCTGACTTGGCTCTGGTAGTTGCAGTTTTTGGCTTGGAAGTGGTTGCTGCCTTCAAAGCCTCTTTCTTAATATGTTGAGGAGTAATCATGCTGTCAATATCCTCCAAGGAGAACTTGCTGGCGGACTTCTGAAATTTTTGAGCACCTGCACAAACCAAGCAGCAGATAAGTATTCTGTTTTATTTTTACTTATTTATATTTATTATCCAAATGCTACTCTTACTTGGCATGTTGGAATCTGAGGAGATTTCACAAAAAGCTTCGATAAACCGGGCTCGGAAAGTTCTAACCTCTGGATCCAGAGCAAGAAATCGTTTTGTTTTTTCCTCTGTTCCAGGTAGCTTACCCAGGGAAGTAAAGTTCTCAACTGCAAATAAAAAAGAAAAGAGATTCGGAGTGAGACCGGTCATCATGGATTATGTCTTTGTTAAGGATCCAGGATCCTACCCTTTCTGAACCATTTTAAAGGTAAATCAGCCCCACCAAGTATAGAGTTGCGATTCACAAAGAAGAACTGATTCCTCCAAAAGGAATCATTTAAAGTTACTTTTGAGATCTGATGGGGTTGTCGAGGTTTGGACTTCAGAATGAACCGACTTGGACGGTGAGTGGTTAGGGTATAAAGGTGAGACAATTCCGGGATGCCGAAATCAATCTTCTCTTCCTCGATGATTCTCTCAATGGTGCCTAGAACCCTCCAAATCATGGGCATAGCTTGAATATACGATATGCCGGTGGCTTCAAAGAAACTCTGTGTGAAAGGGGGAAAAGGATAAGTGGATCCAATGAGAAAGGGACAAGCCAGAAACACACCCAGGTTTGAGAGTAAACGTCACATCGAACGCCGGAATCGTACGGTTGGAAAATGATTTCTGGTGGAAACAGTGCTCGGAATTCATCGATCTTCGGGTCCGTGAACTTGCATATTTCCACAGATGGATTGGCTATAAGGTTTTGAGGTTGCATCTCCATCAAAACAGAGTCATCGGAAGGCTGGTCGAATTGTTTAGAGGGAGAAGAAGAAGAAGAAGAAGAAGAAGAAGAAGAGGCGACAGACATTTTTATCAGAATAAGAAAAAAGATAAAGAAAGAAGGAAGGATACCTGATGAGCGGCCTGGATATGTGGTTATAAAAGGATTATAGGAATCGCATATATAGGCGGTTATGATTAATATCAAGGGTTGGATAATAAATATATCTGACGACTATCTAATCATCTACTTTTTGCAGGGATTCAAATTTCAAAATGTCAGCTGTAAAGCATAAACACCCGCCATTTTGGGGGCAATTGTTAGGCCAAATAATTTTGACACTAAGGATATATTATTCTTGATGGCATATCTAGATCTATTATCCTTTTGAAGGGCTTCGGAGCTGTAACAGGATCAAGGATCCTCATCAGTTGGTATAATTAACAATTGTCTCTTGTGTGTAGGTTGTTATTTGATGAATGCAACGACTCTAAGACTCAGTCCACCACCTATTTCGCTACTGGACTTCTATAGCACGTGGTCAAAAGGCACGAAGGAAGAGAGTGGAGAAATTGCGGATTAGTAGGAGTTAGTTGTTAGTTGTACTTTTCTTTTCTTTATATATCGAGTTTATGATCAATACTCGGTCATATAGTGACACTCGCACATACTCTAGCTGATAGTCCTCTGTAATCACACACATAGCTCAATTGTATTCATTGATCATAAACTCCTCCCATTGTAACCCTTTTTTGATATTAATAAAGTGGTGATAGATGATTTGTCATTACCCAGAGTGTTTTTCCTTTGATCTGAACAAGATCAAGGGGTTTTTCCTCGCAACAAATCACGGTGTTCATCTCTATTTCGTTGATATATTCGCTGTTATCATTTTTGCACTAAACCTCACATATCAGATTTGGATACATTATCCTTAGAAGATTTTTGTCCAAAATAGGTAGAATTGATCATACAGCCTTTATATCTATTAATCACAACACCATTCAAACACAATCGTTAGATTACAAGTAATACCGAAGATGCTTGATCCTTCGCAACTTGGACTATATCTCAAGGATAAATGATCCACAAGCTACATAAGGATAGAGTATCCTCAGCAAAAAATCAATGCCCTAACAATTGCCCCCAAAATGGCGGGTGTTTAAGGGTTACAACTGTCACTTTGAATTTCGAACTTCCTGCAAAAGATAAAACTATTAGACCTGTTTCAGACGCAATTATTATCGTTAACCCTTATTACTTTCTTAGCCGCCTATATATGTGATTGTTATACTTCTTTATAACCACATAACTCATTAATCTCATCAGGTGTCATTCTTTCTCCACTTTTCATTTTCTTTAAATAATATTTTCTTCTCGAAACATGTCCACCGTTTCCACTTCTTCTTTCGATCAGTCGGAGTTAGCAGAAATGCAATTCCATAACTTTCTTATAAACCCATCTTTTGAGATATGTAAATTTACAGATCCCGAAATCGACAGCTTAATCCATTGTTCCCACCGGAAACTTTTTTCCGACCTTTGATTCCTTAATCCGATGTGACGCCTACTCGAAAACTTGTATTTGCTTTCCGGCTTGTCCCTTCCTCGTTGGTTACACGTATCCTTTCTCTTCTTTTACCCAAAGCTTCTTCTACGCAACCGGAATGTCTTATATCCAGGCTATGCCGATGATGTGGAGGGTCTTGCACACTATTGAAAGGATAATAGAGGAAGAGGATGTTGAGTTCAACATCCCGAAGCTATCACACCTTTACACCTTAACCACTCACGGGTCAAACCGATTTGTTTTAAAATCTAAACCCCGACAGCCTACTCTAATTTCCAAAGTTACCAAAAATGGCCCTTTGGAGGAGTCAATTCATTTTTGTTAATCGAAGCTCCATTCCTGGTGGGGTTGATTTACCGTTGAAATGGGTTAAAAAGGGTAGGATCCTATATCCTTGAAGAAGTTATTTAGGATAATCGATCCTTCTTTTAATCAATGCTATTATGTTTCTCTTCTTGCAGTGGATAACTTTGCTTCGTTGGCTAACCTAACTGGAGCAAGAGAAAAAGGCAAAAAGATTTCTTGCCCTGGATCCTGAAGTTCGCACCTTCTAGGCCAAATTCATAGAGGCTTTTTGTGAAATCTCTTCAGAATCCACGAGCAATATGTCAAGTAAGACTTAAAGCTATATAATAAAATGAATCAATAGAAAACTTATCTGCTCTTTGTGCTTTGTAGGTGCTCAGAAGTCCAACAAGTCTCTCAGTGGGTTCTCACTGGAGGATATCGATCACCTCATAACTCCTCAAGTCGGATCGCCTCATAACTCCTCAAGTCGTTAAGAAGGAAGCTCTGAAGGCAACCATCACTTCTGAACCACGAACCACCACTACCCGGGCCAAATCAGGAGCATCAAAAAGGAAAAGATCTTCAGAATCAGAAAGTCCTTTTGATGTGCTTATAGCTGTAAGTATCCTTGAGGCTGGTATTCTTTATTAATGAATCAAATATCCTTTAAATCTTATGCAATCGTCTCGTACAAGCTGTAAACTCTTCCCGAAGTTACCATGAGAAAATTGTGGGCCAACTGAAGGAGAGCCTTACTAGAATGGGAACCGCGGCTGCTACCAAGGACAAATCCCGAGCCAAGCTTGCCAAGGACAATAAACGCTTAGAGGAACTGCTATCTTCCACCTAATCCAAACATCAAGGGGAGTTGAAGCAAGCTACTGAGGAGGCCAAAATGTGGGCGGGCAGGTCAGTGTTGCAGGATAGGATCAAGATGGCTATGGAAGCTAGTGATCCCGCCTTTGATAGGTCATCTTGGGATGTGGAGAAGTGGAGGCAGGCTTTGGTTGCTCTTGGTGGAGGAGATGACAGGAGGATGTTGAGGTAGCTGATGGAAGTGGAGCTGGAACGAGTGGTGCGAAGGATACGGGTGAGAAGGATGATGGAAGGAAGCAGCAGCTGGTGAGGAAGCTGCTCAGGCGGGCAATGAAGAATAAAATAGATAAGGCCCGAGCCCGTTTTTTTTATTGGCTTATTTATGTTTTTCAGGATATTTGATCATGGTTTGTAACAGACAATAGTAACTAGGATAAAGGATCTATGATCCTTAAGACAATTATCGGGGGTAGCAAAGGTGAAGGAATCCTCTGTTTGTGGGGATGAAGTCTTTGATACCCCTGTTTTTATTTTCCTGCACTTTTATGAACAATTAGTAACACTCGCTTAACCCGGATGGATGGTCCATCTTTTGAATGGTGAAGTCCGGGTTAAGGATTTTGTTAAGTCCGGGTGGCTTAATAACAATAATAAAATTAAATCTTTTAATTATTTTGCTTGTTATTCATTATTTTGAAATATTGTTTGTTATAGCTTAAGTCCATAAATTGTTTCCATAAACAATTTTGAGAAAAAGCTTTTAGGATAGAATATCCTTTTAAAGACAAATTAAGGATCATGAACCCTTACATAAAAGAATTTAGAAACATTTAAGCCGAATAAGTATAAATTTGCTAAGTAGGAGTCATACCATAGGATCTAAGTAGATCTAAGTTACCATGGGTATTGATCCTTCTATGATCCTTGCAATTGAACTTAGGATACCTAATACAAATAACTTATAATATTAATTAGGAGTAAACCCAACAAACTGGGGACAAACCCAAATAAACTGGGGACAAGCCCAAATAAATGATATGGGTGGACAACACAACAAAGTGATAGTTACAACCTAATCCATAACGTTGGATATTTTTTTAGAACAATGACTTTCTTGTATTTAGGCTATTGCACTCTTCAAATTTGGAGAGTCCTTATGCCCCACACTCTAACCAGACTATGTTGTCTTAACTGGGCCCACGATGGCTTCACGTTTGGCTTGGGCATTACCCCAGGAAAACATACCACAAGAGCATAACCATATAGAGTAACACACGGTGGGACGAAAACCCGGGCGAGCTCAGGGTTCGAACTGATAATCTTTGCGCAAAGCCTAGCTCAAATTCTTCATTGTCAATATCCACCAAAAAATGATACAAGTGGGATTCTAACTTGAGTCTCCACTGGAAAAACCCAAGCCTCTTACCACTAGGCCACAAGTGACTAAGTGAGGAATCCATGACGCTAGTTAAAACTTGTGTTGTATAATTTATAAATTGGTTTATTTAATGTTTTTCAATGTTTAAAATTAATCAGCCTGGTTATGGTTAACATATTCTGATTATTGGTTTTTAAGCTTAAAAGTGTTATGATATTGTTGGTTTGATACATAACAATGAAGTGCCAACTTTTTGTAACATCCAGAAATTTCTAAGAATAATATTATATATATTATTTGTTTATGATGAAAAAGTTTACTTGAATTAGTAGAGAAATAATAAAAGGTTAAGGATATGTGGAATAGGCTAATTAAACGGAATTAAATATGGACCGAAAAGGAAAGATGGGTCTTAGGTCCATGGGCTTAAGGGAGTATAAATACCCCTTGAACCCTAATCCTTTCCATTTTTATTTCTACACCATAGCCTACACCTTGAAAAACACACACGAACACTATCCTATAACCCGAGCCAAGATCCGAAGGCGAAAACCCGAGCTTGTTGGTGCTGGAACGTCGTGACAAGCCAAACCAACATCAAGACTTGACCGTATTCGTAGTTCGACTCGTTTAAGGTACGTTTATATTTAGAAATCGTTCATTTTAGGTTCGGATTTGTTTGGGAGATCTTAGATCTGTATGAGAATGATGAAAACGAATCCAACACAACAAACCCTACTGAAATTGGTTAGCATTTGATTGATTAATCGAGGGTATATAAGTCGTATGTATATATTTATAAATCGCACCCAATGATACGTAGTATTTGAACGTTGAATGGGTAGGGTTTGTAGGCGCTGGGTAGACGAATCCATTGATACCTAAATCGTGTTATTTCATCACGAAATAAGGGTTTAATCGTAGATCTGAGGTCCGTTGACTATTATTGTTCTTATCAATTTTAACTTTGACCTCCTAGTCAAAGTTTGGATAAGAACAAGGGTGATTCGTTATAATTGATCAATTCGTTACGCGTTCATAACGAATGGGGACTCCTTCGTGTGACAAGATGACGAATTAGGCTAACAAAATGAGATAACGAAACAGACAAGTCAAGTGATTCGTTACTTGCCCAATTCGCTATGTTCGGATAACGAATCAGAATGACGAACCAGATGACGAACCAGAATTAAGCTAACGAATCAGGATAGCGAAGCAGATAACGAATTAGACCGTGATTCGATAACAAATTAGACTGTGATCTGGTAACGAATTAGGTTTAATTCGTTATAGAAAATGAGATGGAGAATTAAATAATAAATTACAATCCTAATGGAAAATGTGTTAAGACAGTTAATGGAATCAGCTCGACCCCAGCCAGGGGCTCTGCCCCTTGGACCCTGCTAGGGGCTGCCGCCCCTAGAACCTCGCTGCCAGGGGCGCTGCCCCCGGACCCCCGTTCGTTGAGGGTTATAATTAGACCAGGAACACGTTATGGGTGGTGATAGTTAATTGATACGTATAATTGTTATACAGCTAGTCGCGCACAACTAAAAAGAAGGACAACCATTAACAGTGAACGTAACCGAGTTCAGGTGAGTTTCTAACCCCACTTCCTTGTTATATTTCCGGGGCTGTGTGCATACTCGATGTGAATTGTTAATACACTTATCCTAAGGGATAAGTGTATGCCATATATGATATATGTGAAAGGTAAGAATGATTGCTTGTCGGTACGCGAACGATCTTCAGATATTGCGCGTACTGTCAGGTTATAAATAAAGATATGAATGTTATAGGTAATGTATGGGTGATGCGTGAACGTTATGAACGAATGCTTATCGGGGCGTGAACAATCTTCGGATATTGCACGTAACGACAAGGAGTATGATTGTTAAATGAATGATGTGAAGAACGCCTAGTGTGTTCTTAGGTTACGATGTAATTATTGTATGTGCAAGGTAAGTGTATGCAGGTACAGGAATAGTGAATGAGTTCTATGTCTACATAGTAAGTTAGGATGGCAAATCCCTCTAGCATCCGTTGGACTTATACTTGGCATGTAATGGCGTAGTTAGTGACTGTGGGCCTTATACGTGTTATAGATGATAGATGAGAACGTAGTTAAGGACTGTGGACCTTATACGTACTTTAGATAGGAGCCAGCATAGGCAAGGACTGCGGACCTTATATGTGCTGTAATTGTATTGTGGTGGCATAAGGGAGGACTGTGAACCTCGTACGTGCTATGAATTAGATTGCAACATAGGGGAGGACTGTGGACCTTGTACGTGTTGTTAATGTAGGATGGTATAGGGAAGGACGACGGACCTTGCACGTGCCATAAATGGTGAGCATAGGTAAGGACTGTGGACCTTTTACGTGTTCACGACCTTGAGTATAAGTGTAGACGGCGGACTATGAATATACTCTCGGTGGACTAAGGTAAGTGGTAGTATGTATGTATGTATGTATGTATGTATGTATGTATGTATGTAAGAAAGGAGCTGGTTAAGTATGGATATGTATCTTCGGATATGTATGTATGATATGTGTATGTATTGTGTGTTGTCCGATTAACTAGAACTCACTCAGCATAGCTGACTTTTAGTATGTACGCAGGTGAGCAGATTGAGGCAACTAGCTTGAGCGGGCACATGATGGGCAAATAAGAGACTGGCATATGAAGACTCAAGATGTTTTAGTGTTAATTAACGTTTATTTTGAAGGACCAGAATGTTTATTTAAGACAAGTTATGAATTATTATGTATGTTTTATGAAAGTTTTAATATTCCGCGAAAGTTTTATTTAACTCTGACGTTTAGAACTGTGTTTATGAGTAAATTTAACGACCAAATGTAGGGCACCGGGGAACGGGGCATTACACTTTTAGACCTCAAGACAGGTATATTAGGAATTTAGGATCATGCATATACGTGCTAAGCAGTGCCAAAAGTCAAATCTGTGTGTGTGTGTCGAGTTGACCGCTTATGGGCAGAAAAAGGAGAAGGCATCACGGATTCAGATTTGGTTGAGAAATGGAATGTATTAAAATGCTTTTCTTAGTCCTTGGATGGTTTCTACTACCCTTTGGTGTAATAAGCATTTTAGGCATGCCATTTTGTCTTGTAACCGAGTGGAATGCCTGTCCCTCAATTCTTTCACCATTTATTGTAAATGTGAGCATGCGTGTATGACTTATGTCATAAAAAGAAAAACTCGGTCAATGGAAAGTAACTTAGAGATGTTAGTGTGAAAATTTTTTATTTTAGCTTTTAATAATATTGACTTAATTCATCCCATTAGGTGTAGTATACTTGTAATGACATATCTTTTAGATCATGCTATGCTTATATATGTGTAGTAAATTAATGAGAGACTATTAAATTTAATTTTTGCTTCACACTTATATTTAGTCGTTATGTATACTTGTTTTACGAGAGTTTCTTTATCTTAGTACTAAGTACCATTACATTTCAAACATTGTTCCGGGTCGTTATTTACATACATATATATATATATATACATATATTGTATGTCTCTTTCTATAAAATATAAAAATATTATTATAATATTTTAAGGGTTACGTTAAACAAACGTATCCTTTTCTTTACTTAATATACCTCATCCTATAAACTTTCAAACTTCTACAATTATTAGCATATTATTCGTCTTCTAACCGTTTGTTTTCATTTTATAATTTTTTTTAAATATTAAATTAAAAACTATAAAGTAATTTTTTGTTTTTCTCACATAACTTTGGATGAATAAATGTTATGAATTTTTTTCAGGTATACTAATATTTGTAAATGCTTTTCTATCTAAAGTTTTCACCCTTTTAAATATAAACACCCTTTTAAATATAAAACTATTAAGAATATATGCACAACTTTTTTTTCAAATAAACTACATTTAAAAAAAGTGCAAACTATATCTAAAAACAATTAAAAAGCACTCTTTTAAAATACTTAAAAAATTATAGAAAAAAATGCATTTTGAAATTAATTAAAAAAAATGCTTGTTTTAAATAAGAATAAATATTTTTGTAATTTTAAGAAAATAAAAAATCATTTTAAAAATATAAAAGAAATTGTAAAAAAATCTTTAAAATTGAGTTTTAAAATAAATTATAATAAAAAAACAAAATAATAAAAATGAAATAAAAAGATTTGAATCATATATATTAATGCAAAACTTTAGGGAGGGAGTATGTTTACTAAAAATGAGAGAAATGAGAATACGTTTAGCAATACCACGTTTTAAATATAATATCACTGATCGTCGTGTTGGGTATTCATGTGTGTGGCTCTTTAATTCCTTTAAGTGTACGTAGCATACATGTATGGAGTCTTATTAACTTCTAAATGATAAACTCTCGCTCATGCGTACTAGCTAAGATAGTAAGATGCTTATCATATGTAATAATTAAAAAAAATTGTTAATAATTTGTACGAATATTGTAGGGTGTCACAAATTTGAGGATTGAATTTGTGTATATTAATTTGACATTTCTCCAAGAGACTGAGTGTAGTGGTTTCACCTAAAGCGTCGCCACCTTCATATATTAGCTGGAAAGTTTTGTGACAGAAAAAATAAACGAGATGTTTCCCACAAAACTCCCAAGCCAAATTTACCCCCGAAAAAAACCCTCATGATGGTCCATGTGTGCCCGACGCTTTGGGACGCTTTACTCTTCATAACATTCAGTATGCTTGGTCTCGGTCATTATTGAGAATTCACTGAATCATCTTGGAAACTAGCGGAGTCATTAAATGACAACACATTGTGCTTCTTTCATGTTAGCCATAGGTTAGAAGGCCAAGAAACATACAAAACAAACAGGAAGTTACACAATACTGTCTACAAAGGAAAAACAACATAAAATTTGCACCAACTTTGCCAATTTAACTCGAACTCTTTCCCCTCATTTCCACATTCAAATTTATAATTTTTCCGTCTTTTTTTTCTCCCGCCCCTGCTAATTTGTATGCCATAAAATTCATTGATTATTGATTGACTTCTCTTCAACCAAGATTAAAGTTCGAGCACGTTTATCCTGGCCAAATACTGATCAAAATACGAGAATCTCACCAATGTCTATTGTTCTTCGAACCTGTCTTTCCTGATCTTCGTTTGAGTGAATGTTGCTCGCATGCACTTGTTCATCTGAGTTGACTTCATCGTCTAGATTATTGAAACGTAGTTTAGATTTAAACTTCGACGTAACAACATATTTGGCTCGGCAGATTGTGCCTATGAATTTCACCAAGAAGGCAATTTACTTTTTTAACAACATATATAGTTTCACTTAAATACGGCCACAACTAATATTACACTTCAAAAGATTTGAAGGGACGTTACTTTTGTGAGGAACAAGAACAATATCAATAGGTCACTATAAGAATAACATTTTTCATCATTTATAAAGATACTCCCTCCGCCCTCTACAACTCTACAAGTGTCATGGTTTGAAAAACACAAAATTTTAAAAAAGTTTGAATGACTGTATTTTTTACTTAACGAATGACTATAATGCCATTGACATATATAAAAGACAAAATTTAAGAAAGTTTGAATGATTGTATTTGTGCAAGGGTAAACTTATAAATTAGTTAATAAATTTTGAAAATAGACATTTGTGACAAACTAAAAAGGAATTTCATAGTAGAGTAAAACTAAAAGAAGTTGAAAAAAGTATAATCAAATCCGTTGAATACTATCTAATGAAAGCAATACTAAAATAGTAAATTGGGGAAGAATAATTTAAGTTTATAAGATACGAGATAGTTAAATGTTTACAACTACACGAATTGATTAGAAAAGAAAATACAGTTTTAAGATACAAAATGAGTAGTAGTTATTTCTTTGCCCGTTGAATAAGGTCGGAGAAGAATTTGGATCATCTCTTTAGAAACTGTGGGATTGCGAGTAGAGTTTGGAGCGCAATTTCCAAATGTGGTTTGACTTACCGCCGGTGTAAGTGTTTTATGTTTTGGGTATTCAGCTTTGGAACAATTAATACATTATCAATAGCAGCTAAGAAGAGAGATTTTATTTATTTTTGCTATCATTCTGTCGGCTTGATGGATCATTTGGATAGCTCGTAACAAGGTAGTTTTTCAAGGGAGAAACAAATTCTTGTTTGATTAGACTGGTCACTATAGTTAGGGGCTTCAAAGCCCCTTCCCAGTGCCACGTCAGCGCCACGTGTGTACTGAGGGCTTCAAAGCCCCACTCCAAATATGCCCTTCTATGATGTGTGGGGGCTTCAAAGCCCCTTTAATTTTTTTATTTTTTTTTATAAAACTAAACACCCAAACACCCAAACCATCCTCATCCTCTGCCAAAACACCAAACACCCAAACCCTATATATCAAACTCAACAACTCAACCTCATCATCTGCCAAAACAAAGAACTCCGACCATCTCCATCTCAATCTTGTCAAGAAAAGGAAGCAAATCTTAGATGAAAAGGGTTTTGTCTGGACCTCCGACCACCTCCGACCTTCGACCATCTCCGGTTTATTTTCTCCAACAAACCCGACAAGAAGAAAGAAGCCACCGGTGACGAGCCACATTTCAAATATGAGATGAAAGCCATTGGAAGGGGCCCACCTTATTTTGTCCATCCGCGCCGGCCGTTGGCTTGCTGGGCACCACCGCGCCCTTGGTTGGACCGCGCCCCACGGCGGTGTTCGGCGCCCAACGGCGCCCGCCACCTCATCCATGGGCGCCCCATAGCGACCAGTCTTATGTTCTTATTTGTTTTCATAGATAATAATAGAGAGAGAAAAAATCGTGTTAATTATTTAACAGTGGATATATATTTGTTAATATATATATATATATATATTTTTGGAACGACCAACTAAGTAACGCCGAGTACTTCGTACGTGACCCCCATTGGCTAAAGGTAGCCCGAGCCGGCCACTAGTCCGGACGGACGGAGCCCCTAGCGGTCCAACTATTGAGGGAAACCCCGGCCCCCATGCCCGCCAAACGGTACGACGGAGAGGAGCCGGTAAAACCGGGTGAGATCAGGACTCGAACCCTGACAGGGTCATCTCTCATATCTCCTATATAAATTGGTGGTAGTGAGATTTTAACCCCAACCTCTTACTTGTAAAATAAGTGCTCTATCGTTGAATCACAACCAATTAGTGTTAATATGATTATATATAACTGCCATCCAAAAACAAAAATTGAGTATATATAATTATATTAACAAATATATATCCACTATGTTAAATAATTAACACGATATTTTCAGACCATAGTGGATATATATTTGAGCACCTAGGTAAGTTTGATTTATTTAGTTATATTTTCAACCTTTGAGGATTGATATTCGAATTGTACAATACACGTGTCGTTCACTCAGAGGATCCTTGGTGCAACAAATATTGTTTGACGGCTGGCTATAAAGTAACCTCCGTTCAATATCCACTACAGTCGTTTTTGAAAAGAAATTATTTCAATTCATCGAGATGAAAACCAAACGATCTGATGATGGTGGAAGTGATGAGAATGGAAGAAATGGTGGTGTTGGGTGTCGATGGCGGTGGCACTTCAACACGGTGCGTGTGTGCTCTTTTGAACCTCATCAGCTTCAATGGCTGCAATCCCAACTCTGTTGGAGGTACTAAACCACCTTTTATTTCTTCCTAATCAATACATGTATCTTTCTGATTTTTAATGAATATTCTTAAGTTTAGTTTATTTATTTTTAGTTTCCTTGTTTTCAAGATCCTAGCTAGCTTCTCGTGTATATTTATGATTTGTGGATTTCACGTTGAACTTTTGAAGAATATTTGTTGACTGGCTGTTAAATTAATTAATAGGTTTATTTTTCATCCGTTAGCTGTACGTGTTCAAGATGATTTAATAAATTGCATGTCCATTTAAAGTCTAGTTGAGGGTTAAATCCATGTTATCGATTTCTCTTCATTCTGTTTTTTTGATTGCTGATTGAATATTAATTATTTGTTGACAACTTACATGATATTTGGTGGTGATTCCTTATCATAAGGACTTCTAGAATATTCTAAATTTTTAGTGTAGTTTTATTCTTTGATTTGTTCTCGTGTATGTTTATAATTTGTAATTATGTGAATTTCACGTTGATCTGTTGAAGACTATTTGTTGACCGATTGTTAATAAGGTTTTTTCGTCCATTAAATGTGTTCACGATGATTTAATAAAGGATGCGGTGATTGGATGTCCATTTAGAGAGTTGATTTTCGTTTCGGGTAACAAAATCCATGTTTTTGATCTGGATTTTTGAGAACTTGACTAATATTCGGTGGCGATTAGGTTTAATAACATCTGATTAGGTTTAATGTATATTGCAGAAACAAAAGCCCACGAAACACTGAAGTTTGCCCTCACACAAGCCCTTGAGAGGTCTGGGAAAACGGTTTCAGATGTTAGGGCCGTGTGTCTTGGGGTCTCGGGGGTTGACAACGCCACCGATTGGGGAAAGATGAAGCAATGGCTAAGGTTTGATATTCTATTATTTTCTCATTTTATTTACTTGTTTCAGCTCAATAACTAATAATTAACTATCATCTAATGTGCAACACCATATTCACAGACATTGAGCACCTTTATGTTTTCAATGATGCTGTTGTTGCTTTAGCGAGTTGCGCAGCGGATGGATGTGTATTAATTTCTGGGACCGGGTGCATTGCCTATGGGTGTACAGCCGATGGAAAACAGGCTCGAGCGGCTGGTTTGGGACCTCTTTTAGGCGACTGGGGCAGGTAATCGTGTGGAATGTTTTGCTAGCTAGGTTGTTTATATATATAGGTTTATGATTAAAAGCATATTATGTGTGCAGTGGTTGTGGGATTGCTACCGAGACGGTGATGGCAATTTTAAAAGCACATGATGGACGAGGTCCCAAAACACAACTCGAAGGGGCCATTTTGAAATTTCTGAAATTTGATTCCCCAGACGATCTCGTTAGGTATACTTTTCTTCAACCACTCGCTTACCAAATGTGTTCTTTCTTATTGGTTCTTGTGTTCTTTCTTAGGTGGATATATGCAGATTCTTCATGGGCCCGCATTGCAACCCTCGCTCCTCATGTATTCTCGGTTGCAGAAGCTGGTGACGTCGTTGCACAAAGGATTTTTGACGATGCTGTTACAGAGCTAGCTGCATATGTTAAAGCGGTTGTGAACAAGCTTGCTTTGGGTGGAGAAGGTACATGTCCATTTAAAAAAAAAA